>NC_051334.1:192663841-192756468 GCF_015220235.1 Choloepus didactylus | reverse complement strand
TTTTTTAGTTGCTATTGAAAATGGTATCTTTTTCTTAGTGTATCTTCAGTTTGTTCATTTCTAGCATATAGAAACATTACTGACTTATGTGCTTAATCTTGTACCGCTACTTTGCTAAATTTGTTTTATTAGCTCTAGTAGCTGTATCGTCGATTTCTCAGGGTTTTCTAGATATAAGATCATATCATCTGCAAACAATGACAGTTTTACTTCTTCTTTTCCAATTTGGATGCCTTTTATTTCTTTGTCTTGCCGGATTGCCCTGGCTAGCACTTCCAGCACAATGTTGAATAACAGTGGTGACAGCGGGCATCCTTGTCTTGTTCCTGATCTTAGAGGGAAGGCTTTCAGTCTCTCACCGTTGAGTACTATGCTGGCTGTGGGTTTTTCATATATGCTCTTTATCATGTTGAGGAAGTTTCCTTCAATTCCTACCTTTTGAAGTGTTTTTATCAAAAAGGGATGTTGGATTTTGTCAAATGCTTTTTCAGCATCTATTGAGATGATCAATTGATTTTTCCCTTTTGACTTGTTAATGTGTTGTAATACATTGATTGATTTTCTTATGTTGAACCATCCTTGCATGCCTGGAATGAACCCCACTTGGTCATGGTGTATGATTTTTTTAATGTGTCTTTGGATTCGATTTGCAAGTATTTTGTTGAGGATTTTTGCATCTATATTCATTAGGGAGATTGGCCGGTAGTTTTCCTTTTTTGTAGCATCTTTGCCTGGTTTTGGTATTAGATTGATGTTAGCTTCATAAAATGAGTTAGGTAGTGTTCCATTTTTTTCAATGTTTTGAAAGAGTTTGAGTAAGATTGGTGTCAGTTCTTTCTGGAAGTTTGGTAGAATTCCCCTGTGAAGCCATCTGGCCCTGGGCATTTATTTGTGGGAAGATTTTTGATGACTGATTGGATCTCTTTGCTTGTGATGGGTTGGTTGAGGTCTTCTATTTCTTCTCTGGTCAGTCTAGGTTGTTCATATGTTTCCAGGAAATTGTCCATTTCCTCTACATTATCCAGTTTGTTGCCATACAGTTGTTCATAATATCCTCTCATAATTTTTTTTAATTTCTTCAGGATCTGCAGTTATGTCACCTTTTTCATTCATTATTTTGTTTATATGGGTCTTCTCTCTTTTTGATTTTGTCAGTCTAGCTAGGGGCTTGTCAATCTTGTTGATCTTCTCAAAGAACCAACTTTTGGTGATATTTATCCTCTCTATTGTTTTTTTGTTCTCTATGTCATTTATTTCTGCTTTAATCCTTGTTATTTCTTTTCTTGTACTTGGTTTAGGATTTGTTTGCTGTTCATTTTCTAGCTTCTTCAGTTGATCCATTAGTTCTTTGATTTTGGCTCTTTCTTCCTTTTTAATATATGCATTTAGTGCTATAAATTTCCCCCTTAGCACTGCTTTTGCTGCATCCCATAGGTTTTGGTATGTTGTGTTCTCATTTTCATTCGTCTCTATATATTTAGCAATTTCTCTTGCTATTTCTTCTTTAACCCACTGATTGTTTAGGAGTGTGTTGTTTAACGTCCAGGTATTTGTGAATTTTCTAAGTCTCTGATGGTTATTGACTTCTAATTGTATTCCATTGTGGTCAGAGAATGTGCTTTGAATAATTTCAATCTTTTTAAATTTATTGAGGCTTGTTTTATGTCCCAGCATATGATCTATTCTGGAGAAAGTTCCGTGAGCACTAGAAAAGTATGTGTATCCTGGTGATTTGGGATGTAATGTCCTGTAGATGTCTGTTAAATCTAATTCATTTATCAGATTGTTTAGGTTTTCAATTTCCTTATTGGTCTTCTGTCTGGTTGATCTATCTATAGGAGAGAGTGATGTGTTGAAGTCTCCCACAATTATTGTGGAAACATCAATTGCTTCCTTTAGTTTTGCCAGTGTTTCTCTCATGTATTTTGTGGCACCTTGGTTGGGTGCATAGACATTTACGATTGTTATTTCTTCTTGCTGAATTGCCCCTTTTATTAGTATGTAGTGGCCTTCTTTGTCTCTCAAAACATCCCTGCATTTGAAGTCTATTTTATCTGAGATTAATATTGCTACACCTGCTTTCTTTTGGCTGTAGCTTGCATGAAATATTTTTTTCCATCCTTTCACTTTCAGTTTCTTTGTGTCCCTGTGTCTAAGATGAGTCTCTTGTATGCAACATATTGATGGTTCATTTTTTTTGATCCATTCTGCGAATCTATATCTTTTAATTGGGGAGTTTAATCCATTTACATTCAACGTTAAAACCGTGAAGGCATTTCTTGAATCGGCCATCTTATCCTTTGGTTTATGTTTGCTATATTTTTCCCTCTCTCTATTAATATCCTTTATTGTACCCATACCGAATCTCTTTAGTACTGAACCTTTCTCCACGTCTCTCTGTCCTGTCTTTGTTTCTCTGTCTGTAGGGCTCCCTTTAGTATCTCCAGTAGGGCAGGTCTCTTGTTAGCAAATTCTCTCAGCATTTGTTTGTCTGTGAAAAATTTAAGCTCTCCGTCAAATTTGAAGGAGAGCTTTGCTGGATAAAGTATTCTTGGCTGGAAATTTTTCTCACTCAGAATTTTAAATATATCGTGCCACTGCCTTCTTGCCTCCATGGTGGCTGCTGAGTAGTCACTACTTAGTCTTATGCTGTTTCCTTTGTATGTGGTGAATTGCTTTTCTCTTGCTGCTTTCAGAACTTGCTCCTTCTCTTCTGTGTTTGACAGTGTGATCAGTATATGTCTCGGAGTGGGTTTATTTGGATTTATTCTATTTGGAGTTCGCTGAGTATTTATGATTTGTGTATTTATGTTGTTTAGAAGATTTGGGAAGTTTTCCGCAACAATTTCTTTCAATACTCTTCCTAGACCTTTACCCTTTTCTTCCCCTTCTGGGACACCAATGAGTCTTATATTCGGACGTTTCATATTATCTATCATATCCCTGAGGTCCATTTCGATTTTTTCAATTTTTTTCCCCATTCTTTCTTTTATGCTTTCATTTTCCATTCTGTCATCTTCCAGGTCACTGATTCGTTGTTCAACTTCCTCTAGTCTTGTACTATGAGTGTCCAGAATCTTTTTAATTTGGTCAACAGTTTCTTTAATTTCCATAAGATCATCCATTTTTTTATTTAGTCTTGCAATGTCTTCTTTATGCTCTTCTAGGGTCTTCTTGATTTCCTTCATATCCCGTACTATGGTCTCATTGTTCATCTTTAGTTCTTTGAGTAGCTGCTCTAGGTGCTGTGTCTCTTCTGGTATTTTGATTTGGGTGCTTGGGCTTGGGTTATCCATATCATCTGGTTTTTTCATATGCTTTATAATTTTCTGTTGTTTTTGGCCTCGTGGCATTTGCCGAACTTGATAGGGTTCTTTTAGGGTTTGTAGACCTATTGAAGTCCTTATCTCTAATTTATCAGATCTACAGCTTCGTGGAGTACCCTTTCTCTAACTAACCAGCAGGTGGCGTTCACGAGCCACCTGTTCTCCACAAGCCAATTCTCCCCTGCTTAGCCTTTTTGGTGAGTGGGGGAGTGAGTCTTGTGGGGCCCAATTGGTGTACCAAGCTTGCGTGTGTAGTTGGTGTTGCCTGCCCTGTATATGGGGCGTGTTTCTGGGCAGTCGGGGAGGGGGGGTGTCCCTAACAATCAAATCTCCCTGATGATCCTAGAGTTTTAAAGCTGCTGCAATAGTCTAATCCTTCAGTTCAGTCCTGCCACAGTTTGTCTCTGCCACTGACCCACAAGTCTTTGGTATTGGCGTATGACTCCTGAGACTTGCAAGTGGGCCCCTCTTCCAGGCCGTGCACCCCGGGTACTCTGTTGAGGGATGACTGTGCTATGTCACAGGTGAGTGCCGTCCCCCCAGGGCAGTTCTGGGCTGCTGGGCTGTGTAGGGAGGCTCCCAGTCTGCTCAAATGATGGCTGAATGGGGCTTTGTTAATTCACACTGCTCCACCTTCCCAGCTCTGGGACATTCAGCTGAGGTTGCAGGGAAGGCTAATGTCCACGCCCTGTTTTGTGGTGTGTGCCTGTTATTTGAAGCACTTCCGTCACACTGGGTTGTCTGGGGCAGCTCTGGGCTATGGGGCTGGCGATGGGCAGGAGTGTTTCCTGTCCACCAGGATGGTGGCTGTGAGCGGACACCCCCCTTTTCTTGGGAAGTTGTGTTGTTTAGTGAATTTTCTCAGCCACTGGATTATTGCCTTTTGTCTCAGAGCTCTCTTAGTTCTGCTCTTGACTTGACGTGCCCAAATTGCAATTCTTTGAAGCTTTCTGTATTGGGCTTCTTAGAGTAATTGTTTTAGAAAAAGAAAAAAGGATTTAAAAAAAACAAACAAACAAACAAACAAAAAAAAACGGCCCTCCTCAGAGATCTAATGGGTTATTGAAATGCTAATAGACAAAGCAACCAAGGCCATTAAGGAAAGGTCCACAGGGCAGAGAGATCAGCTTTTCTTCGGGATTTGCATATGCGCCTCAAGGCCTGAGCTCCGCCCTTCCCCTTTCTGTGTTCACCAGAACTCCAAAAATCCTCTGCTTTTATTTTGGAGTTTTTCGTGTTGTTTTTTTTTCTATGCCTGTCTCCTCTCTGCTGGGCTGGCTGCTCTCAGAGTCTCTGGTGTCTGGTCTCAGTCTATCTATGGTTGGAGTTTGAATCAGTAGAATGAGTTTCCGATAAGAGCAGCCACTGCAGTTCTCCCTCTCCTTCCCGGAGCTGACAGCCCCTCCTCCCCCGGGACTGAGCCTGGCAGGGAGGGGCGCGGGTCCCATGGCCGCAAAAACTTACAGATTTCGCTGATCTCAGCAGTTCCACGTTTTCATGAGTGTTGTATGAAGTATGCCCAAAGACAGATTGCTCTGTGGTGTCCGGTCCACGCAGTTCCTGGCTTTTTACCTACTTTCCTGGAGGAGTAACTAAAACTTACAGCTCACCAGTCTGCCATCTTGCCCTTTTTTTCTGTCTTCTGGTTTTTATGTTGTTCTGGTTTGCTAAAGCTGCCAGAATGCAATATACCAGAAATGCATTGGCTTTTAACAATGGGGATTTATTAACTTACACTTTACAGTTCTAAGGCCATGAAAATGTCCCAATTAAAACATCAACAGGACAATACCTTCTCTGAAGAAAGGCTGATGGCATCTGGGGTTCCTCTGTCACATGGGAAGGCAACGTGGCTTATTCTGCTGAACCTTCTCTCCCGGGGTTAGCTTCTGGTTTCTGTGGCTTTCTCCAAAATGTCTCTGGGCTTCTGTCTTAGTTTCTCTCTCTCAGCTCCTGTTCATCTTTGCTTGTTTCTCCCAGGGTGTTTCTCTCTCAGTGTCTGGGGATCCTCTCTTAGCTTCTCCTGTGGGCAAACTCTGGATAACATCTCAGCTTCTCTCCAAAATGTCTCTCTCAGATTCTCTTTAAGTGTCTGTGTCTGGGTTGGCTCTGATCTCTATCTCTCTCTCTCTCTCTCTCTCCCCCTAAGATCTCTTAATGGCTCCAGTAGACTAATTAAGACCTTCCCTGAATGGGTGGGTTCACACCTCCAGGGAAATAATCTAGTCAAAAGGTGCCACCCAACAATAGGTCTGCTGCCACAAGACTGGATTAAAAGAACAGTCTTTTCTGGGATACATAACAGATTCAAACGAGCACATGTCATATCTTTTTTGTCTCTCTTTTCCTTTATTGCAGCCTCTTTTTCTGTATAGATAATCTTTGTGATGTTTCTGTCTGATATATTTCTCATTTCTGTGTCTGTATATTTTTAAGTACTTTTTTGTGTTTACCTTGGTGTTTTTATTACATAGCATACTAATTTGAAAAGATACCAATTTAGCTTCTATAGTATACATGTTCTCTGCTACCATATCCCTTTGTTTCCCCTTTTATATTGTTTTGTCCTCCATACCTCATTATATTTTGCATGCCCATTATTAGAAAATATGACTTTGTCCTTTTCAATTGTATTCTGACTTTTATAGGAATTAAAGAGTGGAGGATGGGGGAGTTTAATTGAGGATACAGTATATTGGATTTTTCATTTACTCTTTTAGTAATTCATTTCTTCACACTATTCCAAGTCATTCTCTACTGTCTTTTCCTTTCAACCTCCAGAACTCTCTTTAGTAGTTCTTGCAGGAGAGGTCTTTTTTATGAACTCTCTTAGTTTCCGTTTATCTGTGAATATTTTAAACCCTCTCCTGTTTTTGAAGGACAGTTTTGCCAAATAAAGAATTTGGGGCTGGCAGTTTTTATCTTTCAGCACCTTAAATATATCATACCACTGCCTTCTCACCTCCATGGTTTCTGATGAGAAATCGGCACATAGTCTTATTGAGGATCCCTTGTATGTGGCGCATCACTTTTCTCTTGCAGCTTTCAGAATTCTCTCTCTGTCTGTTCCAGTTTGCTAATTGTGCCATTATGCAAAATACCAGAAATGGATTGGTTTTTATAAAGGGGGTTTATTTGGTTACAAAATTACAGTCTTAAGGCCATAAAGTTTCCAAGGTAAGGTATCAACAATAGGGTACCTTCACTGGAGGATGGCCAATGGTGTCCAGAAAACCTCTGTTAGCTGGGAAGGCACAGGGCTGGCATCTGCTCATCCCAGATTGTGTTCCAGCTTCTATCTCAGCTCCTGTGCATTCTTCAAAAAAGTTGCTCTTAGGGCGTTTTTTCCTCTCTTAGTTTCTCCGGAGCAAAAGTCTGCTTTCAACAGCCATCTTCAAAATGTCTCTCTAAGTTGCAGCTCTGAGTTCCTTCTGTTTGTCAGCTCTTTTATATGGCTCCAGTGATTGACTTCAGACCCACCCTGAATGGGTGGGATAACACCTCCAAGGAAATTATCCAATCAAAGGTCTTGCCCAGTTGACTGAATCACATCTCCCTGGAAACACTCAATCAAAGGATTCCAACCTAATCAACACTAATACGTTCTGCCCACACAGTATTACATCAAAGAACATGGCATTGTAGGGGACATAATACATCCAAACTGGCACATTCCACACCCTGGACCTCAAAATGACATGATCTTTCCATATACAAAATACATTCATCCCATCACAATATCACAAAAACTTAAATCATTTCAGTAACAATAGGTATGTACAAGATCCTATCAAAATCAGTTACAGGCATGGTCTGTCCTAAGGCAAAATTCCCCTCTGGCTGTGGACTTCTGAAACCTAGAACAAGTTATCTGCTTCCAATATACAAAGGAGGGACAGTCTTAGGGTAAACATTCCCATTGCCATAAGGAGAAACAGAAAGAAAACAGGGTTTACGGGACCAAAACAGTTCCTAAAACCCGCAGGGCAAACTTCAGGAGATTTCAAAGTCTGAAAGTCATTTATAAAATGACATTTTATCCTTGGGGCTTGAGAGAGCGGGAATCCAACCCTTTCCAAAGGCCCTCATGGCAGCCTTTTTCTCTTCAAATGCTGGGGTGAGTGCTCCAACGTATCTACACATTGTGGAGACCACCTTCTTCTTGGCCCCACCCTCCTCAAACATCAGGGTACCACCCAGACTCTGCCTCTCTGGGGCAAAGGCTTTCCCTTCTTCGAACAGTAGGGTGGTGGCTAGGCTCTTCCCAATCCCCAGGGATTGTGCTCCACCCTCTCTGGGGCCTGGGGTGGCAGCACTCTTCCTGAGCATCCAGGCAGAAGGCCCGTATTCTGCCTCTGGGGCAAACTTACCCTTTCCATGTGCATGGGCCGCTCTGTTCTTCCTGCCTGAGACCTCCTGACCCCAGACCTCAAACTCCATGGCTCTGTCTTTGAAGAAACTTTTCCTTCATTTTGTTCCTTTTCTGTCCCCTCCAGTCCAGACTGGCAGCGGTTCCGTTCATACAGATATCGCAAAAAAAAATCCGTTGGCTTTGCATGAAGCATAGCGGGGTCGAAACAGTCAGACAATAGGACTTTCCACAAATCCTCTCTGGATAACTCCACCTCCAATCCTGGTTTGTACTGAAATGGCAGTCGGGTTCCATGTTTGGTTAAATCCTCATGTGGAGCTGTAGCCTCTGGGGTTTCACTTTCTGCAAGCCCAGAATCTTCCAAACTATCAGTTTCTGGTTTCTTTTTACCCAAGTGTTCATTTCTCAGCTTATCTCTGTCCTGTCGCATTTTATTATAAGCTGCAAGGAGAAGCCAGGCTACGTCCTCCACATGTAGTCTGGGGATCTCCTCAGCTAAGTATGCCAGCTTGTCACTTTCAAATTCTGCCTTCCATTCAACACCAGTATTCAATTTTGCCAAATTCTCCACCACTTTAAAACAAGGATCACCTTTCCTACAGTTGGCAATGACACATTCATCATTTCTGCCCAAGGCCTCATCAGAAGTATCTTTAGATTCCATATTTCTACCAACAGTCTCTTCAAAGCAGCCTACGCCTTTTCTTTCAAGCTCCTCACAATTCTTCCAGTCTTCCTCTAATCCGTTTAAAAAGCCATTCCAACATGTTTGGTATTTGCAAGCTCAGCAGCACCCCACTTCTCTGGTACCAAAATCTGTTCTGCTTTGCTAATGCTGCTGTTATGCAAAATACCATAAATGGATTGGCTTTTATAAAGGGGGTTTATTTGGTTACAAAGTTACAGTCTGAAGGCCATGAAAATGTCCAAATAAAGGCATCAACACACGTATACCCTCACTGAAGGAAGGCCAATGGCATCCAGAAAACCTCTGTTAGCTGCGAAGGCATGTGGCTGGCATCTGCTGATCCCAGGTTGTGTTCCAGCTCCACTCTCAGCTCCTGTG
Source organism: Choloepus didactylus (assembly GCF_015220235.1). Classification (NCBI taxonomy): domain Eukaryota; kingdom Metazoa; phylum Chordata; class Mammalia; order Pilosa; family Megalonychidae; genus Choloepus; species Choloepus didactylus. The sequence continues at coordinate 192,747,704 of NC_051334.1, read as the reverse complement.
CATTCTTCAAAATGTCCCTCTTGGCTGTAGCAGCAAGCTCCTTTTGTCTGAGCTCTTACATAGGGCTCTAGTAAACTAATCAAGGCCCAAACTGAATGGGTGGGGCCACACCTCCATGGAAATTATCTAATCAGAGTTATCACCTACAATTGGGTGGGTCACATCTCCATGGAAACAACCTAATCCAAAGGTTCCAACCTAATCAACACTAATATGACTGGCCCCACAAGATTTCATCAAAGAACATGGCGTTTTGAGGGACCTAATACATCCAAACTGGCACACCACCTGAATCAGCTACTAGTATGATAATTATCATAGGGGGATTTCCTAATTTCATCATTTCTTCTACATTTACTAGTTGGCTTTCTACTTGAAAGGAATAGCTTTCTCTTATCCTCCATCTATTTATTTTTATCAGTATGGGTTAATTGATTATTATTTTATTCAGTGGCTTATAATCCTTTGCTAACAATATTTATTTTGATGCACAAGTTGTCCCAGATTTGGTCAATGGAAACCCCTTAAGGCTATACACATTTCCTTACTTTATTGCTCAAAAAGATGGTCCAGGCCTATCTTGTACTTTCTCTGCCCCATCCCTGGAATCAGCCATTACTACTGTGGGCTCTGATTCCTTTTAGGGGTAGATAGTATTAGGAATCAATGTCTGGGTGTTATGTGTGCTCATAGCTACTGGGGTGTTACTTCTTCTAGTTTCTCTTAATGGGCAGTTAGGAAATGTATGCATACTGTGCCGGTTTGAATGTATTATGTCCCCCCATGTGCTGTTATCTTTCATGTAACCTTGTGTGGGCAGATGTATCAGTGTTGATTAGATTGTAATTCTTTGAGTGTTTCCATGGAGATGTGACCCACCCAACTGAGGGTGATGACTCTGATTGAATATTTTCCATGGAGGTGTTACCCCACCCATTCAGGGTGGGTCTAAATTAAATCACTGGAGCCATATAAATAAGCTGACAAACAGAAGGAACTCAGTGCAGCTGAGAGTGACATTTTGAAGAGGAGCTACAGCCAAGAGGGACACTTTGAAGAATGCACAGAAGCTGAGAGAGTAGCTGCAGATGAGAGACATTTTGAAGATGGCCATTAAAAGCAGACTCTTGCTCCAGAGAAGCTAAGAGAGGACAAATACCCCAAGTGCAACTAAGAGTGACATTTTTGAGGAACTGTGGCCTAGAGAGGAATGTCCTGGGAGAAAGCCATTTCGAACCCAGAACTTTGGAGCAGACACCAGCCACGTGCCTTCCCAGCTAACAGAGGTTTTTCCAGATGCCAATGGCCTTTCTTCAGTGAAGGTGCCCGATTGCTGATGTGTTACCTTGGACACTTTATGGCCTTAAGACTATAACTGTGTAACCAAATAAACCCCCTTTATAAAAGCCAATCCATCTCTGGTGTTTTGCATCCTGGCAGCATTAGCAAACTAGAACACACATACACACTCATCTATATCCAGCTGTATATAGATTTTTCCCTTGGGGAAAAAAGTTCATATCAATAATTCCAATTTTCATTTTATTGTTCTCCCTTTCCATGTTTGTAAATAACTTCTCTGACATTGAGAAACCTAGTGTGTTGGTTTGGAGCTGTTCTGTACCCAAGAAAAGGCCATGTTCTTTTTTTTTTTTTTTTTTTTTTTTTTTTTAAATCATCATTTTATTGAGATATATTCACATACCACGCAGTCATACAAAACAAATTGTACTTTCGATTGTTTACAGTACCATTACATAGTTGTACATTCATCACCTAAATCAATCCCTGACACCTTCATTAGCACACACACAAAAATAACAAGAATAATAATTAGAGTGAAAAAGAGCAATTGAAGTAAAAAAGAACACTGGGTACCTTTGTCTGTCTGTTTCCCTCCCCTACTTTTCTACACATCCATCCATAAACTAGACAAAGTGGTGTTTGGTCCTTATGGCTTTCCCAATCCCATTGTCACCCCTCATAAGCTACATTTTTATACAACTGTCTTCGAGATTCATGGGTTCTGGGTTGTAGTTTGATAGTTTCAGGTATCCACCACCAGCTACCCCAATTCTTTAGAACCTAAAAAGGGTTGTCTAAAGTGTGCATAAGAGTGCCCACCAGAGTGACCTCTCGGCTCCTTTTGGAATCTCTCTGCCACTGAAGCTTATTTCATTTCCTTTCACATCCCCCTTTTGGTCAAGAAGATGTTCTCCGTCCCACGGTGCCAGGTCTACATTCCTCCCTGGGAGTCATATTCCACGTTGCCAGGGAGATTCACTTCCCTGGGTGTCTGATCCCACGTAGGGGGGAGGGCAGTGATTTCACCTTTCAAGTTGGCTTAGCCAGAGAGAGAGGGCCACATCTGAGCAACAAAGAGGCATTCAGGAGGAGACTCTTAGGCACAAATACAGGGAAGGGCCATGTTCTTTTAATCCATTCTTGTGGGTGCAGACCTATGGTGGGTGGGACCTTTTGATTAGGTTGTTTCAATTGAGATGTGACCCAGCGCACTCAAGGTGGGTCTTAATCCTTTACTGTAGTCCTTTATGAGAGGATAAAAGAGACATTTGGAGAGAGCTTACAGAGAGAAATGCCCCAGAGATGCAAAGAGAGAACCCATAGATGCTCAGAGAGAAAGCCACCAAAGCAATGAAACCTGGGAGCAAAGGATCAGCAGATGCCAGCCATGTGCTTTGCTATCTGACAGAGAAACACTAGATGCCAGAAGCCTTTCTTCAGAGAAGGTATCCTCTTGCTGATGCCTTAATTTGGATATTTTCATGGCCTTTGAATTGTAACATGTAACTTAATAAATCTGCATTTTAAAAAGCCAACCCATTTCTAGTAAATTGCATTCTGGCAGCTTTAGCAAACTGCTGAAACACCCAGTTCCCATTTTTCTTCACTATATTTACTTATTTGCTCTGTTTACATATTTTTGTAATGTAACTGATTGCTGGCCACCTCCTCGTTCTGAAGGTACAGGCACACTACCACCTTCATGGATCTCCCTATCCCTCACTGAACTGGTTTGGATCTGTTATGTGCCCCATGAAAGCCATATTATTTTAATCCAATCTTGTGGGGGAAGACCTATTGTGGGTGGGATCTTTTGATTAGGTTGTTTCCATGGAGGTGTGGCCCCACCCATTCAGGGTGGGTCTTAATTAGTTTACTGGAGTCTTTAATAGAGCTCAGGGAGAGAGAACAAGCTCAGAGCCAACACAGATAGAGACACTTAGATAGAAAATGCCCAGAGACATTTTGGAGACAGCCATTGAAAGAAGAACCAGGAGAGAAGCTATGAGAGGAAATCCAGAATTTGCTTCAGAGGAGCTAAGAGAGGACCCCCAGAAGCATGGAGAGAATGCCCTGGGAGAAACAAGCAAGTATGCACAGGAGCTGAGAGAGAAGCTAAGACAGAAGTCCAGAGACATTTGGAGAAAGCAGTGGAAACCAGAAGCTAAACCTGGGAGAGACCCAACAGTCTCTGGCCATATGCCTTCCCATGTGACAGAGGAACCCCAGATGCCATCGGCCTTTCCTCAGAGAAGGTATCTACCTCTTGATGCCTTGATTATGACATTTTTATGGCCTTAGAACTCTAAATTTCTGCACTAATGAACCCCCATTGTAAAAGCCAATCCATTTCTGGTATTTTGCATTTCAGCAGCTTTAGCAAACTGGAACACACACTGTGGCTGGGAATTCTGATGCCTTCATGGTATAATCCCAGCCCTGCTTTCTCAGCCACTGGGCACTTTGACACCTCCAAGTACCTGTCTCTATGACCCCCACCCCCCAACCATGCTATCCTACAAATTTACAAATTGCAACTCAGATTATCAACTAGAAAAAGAATTTCAAATTGCCATGACTCTATCCATGTAAAAAGTTTATAAGGTGATGGAGAGAGAAGGAGGTATTATGGATGTGTATTCAGTTTCTGGTTTGTGCAAATGGATGCTCCATTCACTGAGGTAAGACATTGGAAGGAGATATGGTTTAGGGACAAAACTATGAGCTAGGATTTAGATGTATCAAGTTTGATGTGCCATGGAGACAGCCAAGTGGAAATGCTGGTAGGCAGTTGGATATTTAGGTTTGGAGTTCAGATAGAGGTCTGGATTGAGATACAGATTTGTCTGTCAACCACATATTGGAAAGCAAAGATAGATAAGCTTATGAATGAATGTGAGAAGGAACAGCCAGAGGAGAGAAAAAAAAGAATAGAAAGCAGAAGTCAAAGGAGGTATATTTCAAAGATAAGTTTTCAACTTTGTCAAACCTGAGATGTTCACTAAGGACAGGAAATGCATCTATTGACTTTTACTTTGTGCAGGTTGTTGGTTTCAATGGAGTGATGTGGACAGAGGTCAGAAGTCAATGAGTTTGAATGAATGGGAGATGAGAAAGCAGAGAACAAGTGGATATTGCTCCATCAGAGTCCTGGCTGTACTTGAAAATAGAGAAGTTGTTGCCCAAAAGGGAAAACAGGGTTGTGCGCAGAATGCAATATTTTGTGTAAAGGTAAGCCAGATTGGTACAGGTGGGGAAGTAGTAATACATCTTGTTCACATTATGTTCTTTGTGATTCTCAACACTTTCAAAGACTGAATACTGAGGTACCTTGGTGCTCATGTACTCTAATCTCATTTTATATAAGTAGAAAGGGAGAGAGACTTGGGCTCAAGGTTGACCTGTAAAAATGTTCAAATCATTTCATTCCCCTTAGATTTTCTTTTCTCACTCTCACTCTTTTGTTTCATAAAATAATTACCATAATTCCTGGTTCCTTAATTAATACTTATAACTTTTTATTTTGAAATAGGTTTAGACTTACAAGAAGTTGCAAAAAATAGTAGCGTCCCATGTACCCTTCACCCAGTTTCCCCCAATGGTAAGGTCTTATGTAACTAAAGTACAATTTCAAAACCAACAAATTGGCAATGGTACAATACTGTTAGACTACAGACTTATTTAGTTTCACTGTTTTTTACATGCATTCATTTGTATGTGTATGTAGTTCTATGAAATTTTTACACAGGTATAGATTCATGTAATCACCACCACAATCACGATTCAGAACTGTTCCATCAGCACAAACTCCCTTGTGTTATGCCATTATAGTTGCACATATCCCCGTTTTGTCCCTGTCTCTGGCAACCACTAATCTGTTCTCCATCTCTGTAACTTTTTTGTTTCAAGAATGTTACCTAAATATGATCATACAGTATGCAACCTTTTGAGATTGTCTTTTTTCACTCAGCGTAATGTCCTCGAGGTCCACCCAAGTTGTTGCATGTATCAATAGTCTGTTCCTTTTCATTGCAGAGTAATATTCTGTGGTATGGATGGAACACTGTTTAACCATTCACCCGTTGACGGACACCTGGGTTGTTTCCAGTTTTGGTCTGTTATGAATAAAGCATCTACAAACATTCATGTACAGGATTTTGTGCAGACATACATTTTCATTTCTCTGGGATAAATGTCCAGGAGTGCAATTGCTGGGTTGTATGTTAAGTGTACATTTAACATTATAAGAAATTTCCCATTTTCCATAGTGGCTTTACCATTTTACATTTCCATCAGCGTTGTATGACAGATCCAGTTTGTTCATATACTCAACAGCATTTGGTATTATCACTATTTTTAATTCAGCCATTCTGATAGATATGTAGTGCTATCTCATTGTAGCTTTAATTTGTATTTCCCTGTTGACTAATGACATTCAACATCTTTTCATGTGCTTACTTGCCATCCATATTCCTCTTCAGTAAAATGTCTTTTCATGTCTTTTGCCCTTTTTCTAATTGGATGGGTTTTTTATTGTTGAGTTCTGAGCATTCTTTATATAGTCTAGATTGGTGAGCTATATGATTGGCAAATGATTTATCTCAATCTGTAACTTGTCTTTTCCTCTTCTTAAGTTTTTTTCAGACCCAAAGATTTAAATTTTGATTAAGTCCAATATATCAACTTTTTTTCTTTTATGCATTGTGTTTTAGGGGTAAAGTCCAATAACTCATTGCCTAGCCCTAGATCCCAAAGGTTTTCTCCCATGATTTTTTTCTAAAAATTTTATAGTTTTATGCCTTACATTTAAGCCCAAAATCCAATCTGAGTTAATTTTTTGTATAAGGTATGAAGTTTAGGTTGAGGTTCATTTTTTTGCCTATAGATGTCCAATTGCTCCAGCACAAAGGACAGCATTTCCAACAAATGTGTTGAAAAGGCTATCTTTCCTCCATTAAATTATTTTTGCACCTTGGTCAAAATCAGATGGATGCATTTGTATGGGTCTATTTCCGGGTTCTCTATTCTGTTATGTTGATCTCTGTGTCTATCACTCTGTCAGTACCATACCATCTTGATGAGTCTTAAAATTGGGTAATGTAACTTGAAAGGTGAAATCACTGCCCTCCCCCCTACGTGGGATCAGACACCCAGGGGAGTGAATCTCCCTGGCAACGTGGAATATGACTCCCGGGGAGGAATGTAGACCCGGCATCGTGGGACGGAGAACATCTTCTTGACCAAAAGGGGGATGTGAAAGGAAATGAAATAAGCTTCAGTGGCAGAGAGATTCCAAAACGAGCCGAGAGATCACTCTGGTGGGCACTCTTACGCACACTTTAGACAACCCTTTTTAGGTGCTAAAGAATTGGGGTAGCTAGTGGTGGATACCTGAAACTATCAAACTACAACCCAGAACCCATGAATCTCGAAGACAGTTGTATAAAAATGTAGCTTATGAGGGGTGACAGTGGGATTGGGAAAGCCATAAGGACCAAACTCCACTTTGTCTAGTTTATGGATGGATGTGTAGAAAAGTAGGGGAAGGAAACAAACAGACAAAGGTACCCAGTGTTCTTTTTTACTTCAATTGCTCTTTTTCACTCTAATTATTATTCTTGTTATTTTTGTGTGTGTGCTAATGAAGGTGTCAGGGATTGATTTAGGTGATGAATGTACAACTATGTAATGGTACTGTAAACAATCGAAAGTACAATTGGTTTTGTATGACTGCGTGGTATGTGAATATATCTCAATAAAATGATGATTAAAAAAAAAATTGGGTAATGTGAGTCTTCCAACTTTATTCTTCTTCTTCAAAATTGATTTAGCTTAATTAATTTTACATCTTGATATTTTCGTCTTTCCTGTAGGGAAAGAAAAGAACAGAGAAGAAATGAGACTGTGAAGAATTAAGAAAAATTTAGCATTTGTATCCCATATTCCCTCTGGTAGTGGTTTTCAAGCATTAATATGCCTCAGAATTAGCTGGGGAATTGATGCAGATTTCTGGGATCCACCCCCAGGGAAGGAGTTTGACCTCCAAGTGGTTCTGGGACTACACTTGGAAATTTGAAAAACAATTATCTAGGGAGAAACAAGAATTTAAAAAAATAACCCGTTATCACTACTATTGTTGGAATTGGTATTCTCTTGGTTTTCTTTTTTCACCTTTGCCAACCCCCACTTTAATTTTCAGTATGAAATGGGTCTAACTCTTTGCTGAGGACACACCATTTATAGTTATACATGATAATAATACTGCAACAGAACTTTTTAAAGCATGATTTTTATTACAACCCAAGTCCTAAATGTTTCTGGAGAAACACATTTATATTATAATGGAAGTTCCTATGTAAATAGGATTTGCTCAATAGGAATTTGTTTCAGAGTCAAATATGGCAGAATTCATCTGTTTGGTTCAACCACATACATCCAGCCTTTGATTAGCTAGCTCAGAATACATATTTAGATATCAAGAAGGAAGACATGAAACACATGCCTCTAAATGAGGACAAAAAGTAAGGTGTGCTGATGAGTCACCTATACTTCCTTTCACCAACCCTGGTATACTTATTTACTTGTCCAACATAAGCATTATAACAACCAAATTGAAACATGAAATCCTCTTCTGTTTGAAGAACATATCTGAAAATGAAAATAAAACTTCCAAGTAAAACACGGGAAAAATAAATATTTAAAATACATTCTCAGATATTTTATTCCAAGGTGTCCCTTGCCAATGTATCTTCCACAGCCTTTTTAAAAAACTTTCATATTCTACTTAAATCATCTTGCATATGCTCTCTTAGGCCAGTTACAGGTAGGAGGCATCAGTCAGCTCTAATGAAATTCTTAGAAAGACATCTTGTGTTTACTGCATGAGTAAAATTCATGCATTGGGATATCAGAAGAGCCAATCCATTGCCTGCCTATGCTTGTTACGTGTATTTTCACAGACTATATTTAGTACACAAATTGAAAAAATAAGTTTTTTTTTTTTACCCCATTTTGTCTCCTGCCTTATTCTAGGGAAGAAAGTTCTTGCATAAGTTCTTCCTTTTCTTGTTGCAACTCTTGCAAATGTTGTTGGTTTTGCTCCAGTCTGTCCTCCAACCACTGGAGGAGAGGCCCGCTGACTGCTGACATCTGACTGCACAGATTCTTGGTAAACACTTCAATAGGAAAAACACAGATGAGGTCACTGTGGAAGAGCACTGTTCACTGGCTTGTTCCCACTCACCACCAATAGCCCCCAACTATTGCAAGAAAGAGGAAGAAAGGGTTGGAGGAGGAAGTAGAAAATGTAAGGTAAGTAGGACTGGCAGAAGATTTCTTTGGCCAGCCAAGGAAAAGACAGAGGAGCTGAGCAAAGCAGATATCTATTCTGAGGCTATTACAAACACTCCTGGATCCATAAGCCAGAAGGAAGCCTGGCTATGCAGAAAGTGGCAAGATGGTCAGCTCTTTACTCCCTTAGGCAAACCAGCTAAGAGCCCCAAAAGGGTTCCTTTCTCCATTCTTCAGACTTTCCCACACTGCAAATGGCCATAACTTCCTAGAGAGCTAGAACTCTGCATTCTGCAACTTAGTTTTCCACATACTCTTTAGGAAAGTTGCTTATCAAATGTTACTTACATTGAAGAAATAAATCCATTAATTCAGTTCACTGGATAGATCTTTTAAAATTAGGAAATACCAGAGGGATAAAGAGTAAGGGAGTTATCTTTCATGCCTTATTGTGAACTAATGTAGTTAAAATGTTGTTCTTCTAAGCCTTAGCTGAGTTCGCCTCATGGTGAGACAATGACTCTATGATATTTTTTTGAAACAAATTTCTCCCAATGGAAATATCTTTGACTCTCCCATAGTACATGACTGTTACTGAAATGACCACTGTTAATACTGTGGGGTATATTTTCCAAGATTTTTTTGTAAGTGCATGTATTTGTGTACATATATGTGGATGTATATGTGAATGAGAGAAAGTGTGTGTATGTATATATGCATATATCAATATATACTTTTGAATAAAAATTATACTATGCTTTATCTTACTTTTCCCCACATAACATTGTCATAGACATTTCTTTGTCAGCAAAGATCTTGTGCTTCTTTTTAGGGCTGCACAATATTCATCAGAATGGATGCCTCAATTTAATAAGTCACATATTGATGGACATTTCATTGGAATCCAATTTTTTCCTATTATAAAGACTATGATTAATATCTTTTTAAATCTATTTTTGCACACTTGTCCTACAATTTTTTGAAGATTTATTTATAGAAGTGGAATTGCTAGATCCAAGCCCATGTACATTTTAAAACTGATTATCTAGTATTTTCCAGATTGTACAAAATTATACCTCTTGGAACAGTATATGAGAGTGATCACTTTTCCCCATACCCTCACCTAATTATCTCTCAATTTAATCTCTGCCAAGAGAAAAAGTGAAAAAAACAACTATTTTAATCAGTACTTCTTTGATATTAAGGTTGAACAGCATTTCATTGCCATTGGCTGTTTCTCTGTGAATAGCCCATTTGTGCCCTTTGCCAATTTTTCTAATGGAGTATTTTTTCAATTATCATAATAATAGCTAACACTTACTGAGAGCTAACTATAAGCCAGATGTTATTCTAAGTAGCAGACATCAATCATGCCATTTAGTTCTCACCAATGACCATTTGACGTAAGAGGAAGCAGGTAGGTCAGGTAACTTGTGCACCTCCTTGTCTCCTCCACCTGCCTTTTATCTAACATAGAATTTGAGTGAGGAACATTGAGTACTCAGGAGACCTATGACATGAACGACAAATAGACTATGATTCTAATCTCAGTTCTGCCCCTTACTCACTGTGTGACCTCAGGCAAGTTATTTAACACTTCTGATCTGAATTTTCTCATTGTAAAAGAGGATAATAAAAGTACCTACTTGCACAAGCTTGTGAAGATTCAATGAGTTAAAGCAAGGAAAATGCTCAGCAGTGTCTTGCACACAGTAGGCAAGTATAAAGTGTAAATATTAGCTTTTAAAGATTATTATTAACAATAATATTAACCATTAACAGTTTTTCTGATGGGGCCTATAAAAGCCTTTAAGTTTTGGTTAAATTTGTCAGTTTTTCTTTTATGATTTCAGGGCTTAAGATCATACTTAGGAGCATCACCTCCCCAGAGTTAAAAAACATCCTCCTCTTCCTTTTCCTCCTGCATTTTTTCACTTTTAAAATGAGCTTTATTGGGGTATAATTTACAGAAAACACAATGTATCTATTTTAGTGTATACTTCAATGAGTTTTGACAAATGTAAGCATTCATGTAACTGCCATCCCAGTCAAAATATAGATTGTTGCCATCACCCCAACATGTCCCCTCTGTAGTTCTCTTTGTAGTCAGTGCCCCTCTACTCCCAGCCCCAGACAGCTATTGATCTGCTTGCCGTCACCATAAATTAGCTTTGCCTGTTCTTAAATTTCATATAAATGGAACTATGTAGAGTATGTATCAATTTGCATAAGGCTTTTGAGATTTATTCAGAGTGTTCATGTTATCAGTAGTTAGTCTTTTTATTCCTTAATAGTTCTTTGTTGTATGGATGTATCACACTTTGTATATTGATACATACATTGATGGATATTGGTTTGTTTCCCACCTTTCATCTGTTATAAATAATGCTGCTATGAACATTTGTGTACATGTTGTTGAGTGGACAAATGTTTTCATTTCTCTTGGGTAAGTGCTTGGGAGAGGAACTGGTGGACATTTTGTAATTGTAATTGCTAAATTTTTCCGAAGTGTTTGTACATATTTAATAGTAAAAGTTTCATTATATCTGGTATTTATTTTTGTGTAGACTGTGAGGTTGGAATCTGTTTTTCCCCAAATGGAAAGTTAAGGCTGTTCCTTTCATTCAGCACTGTACTCATGTCTAGAAGAGTGCCTAGCAGAGCATAGACAAATATTTCTTGAATTAATAAACTGACAAATGAACGATCCCAAAACTATTTAGTGAATAATCCATACTTCACCTATTGATTTGAAGTCATCTTTATTAAATAGTAAATTTTTGTATATATATGGATCGATTTTTGGACTGTATTTAGTCCCACTGATCTATTTGTCCATTTTGAGCTATTCCTATATATTTTTAAAATTACTGTAGCTTTAAAGTATGTTTACATGTTATGCATTACCATCTTTTAACTCTTTGTCATGTTTTACTTCCACACAGAAATGAAGGGACAGATAGACCAAACCATCTCTCTTTTCTTTTTTTCTCTCAAGTTATTGCCTATAACATTTGAAAGCCTCCACCTGTTTCTCACTGGTGACTTTGCCAGTAGCTGGGGAGATAGCACAGAAAGTCCAGAGAGTCAGGGTTAGCTAGAGTGAGAAGGTGTAGGAGCAGAAATGTATAGGAATTCCTTATACATTCATTGGTGTGAAAAGATTTTCTCTTTCATACCCTTCCTTGTATTTATCCATCTATCTGTCTGTCTATCTGTCCATCCCTTTTGATTTCTACCACAATAGGCTGGTAGTGTTGTGCTGGGGACAGATCATGGGAGCCAACTTCTAAAATTTCAGGAAGTTTGTGACCTGGTTGATGTCATGATGGCAGTTTGAAATCAATCATGGTAGGGGTCTTACACCATGGAAACTGACAAACACTACAAATCAAGGGCCTTCCCCTGTCTCTGAGAGCTGTTTGTTAAACATCTATCAGTACACCACTGAGTAGGTCTATCATAAAACTAAATTCAATTTCATTTGTCTTATTCCAGATAAAGTGCATCTACAGTATCAAAGAGTCCATAGGGTTCAAAAGAAAAGTTTGGATCAGCAGTAAAGCTCCTGGGAAAATAAACTCAAAGAGAGTTTGTACCCATTACTTCAATCACTTAAGCTAAACTGGCTTTTGTCGGTGGAGTATTTCAGGGATTACTGCCTACGGTCAAGGAAAAAAACCTTACCTGAGCCATTATGGATCTTGGTTACTGAGTCCAGATGTGTAAGGCTAAAGGAATAAAATAGTTCAATTTAGTGGCAAAGCAGCAATGAAGGGAAAGCAAAATAGTCACGGACTACAACAAAATTATAAACTACATCAGGCCTTTGGATTTGATGAATATGAATGGTTCAAATTCCCATTATTGTTAAATTCATAATGATTAGTTTGCAATTTCACTGAGATATATTCATATACCATACAAACCATAGAAAGTATACAATCACTGGCTCACAGTATTATCACGTAGATGTGCATACATCCCCATGATCAATTTTAGAACATTTTCATTACTCCACAAAATAAATAAGAATAAAAAATAAAACCCAAATCCTCCCATACCCCTTATCCCCTCCCATTATTGCCCCACAGTATTGGTGTAGTACATTTGTTACTGTTGATGAAAGAATATTCAAATATTACTCTTAACTCTACTCCATAGTTTGCAATAGGTGCATTTTCCCCATATACCCCCTCTATTATTAACTCCTTGTAATAGTGTTATACATTTGTTCTAGTTCATGAAAGAACGTTTCAATATTTTTTATATTTGTACAGTTAATCATGGACATTGTCCACCACAAGATTCACTGTTTTATACATTCCCATCTTTTAACCTCCAACTTTCCTTCCGGTGACATACATGACTCTGAGCTTCCCCTTTCCACCATATTCACACACCACCCACCACTGTTAGTTATTCTCACAATAACGTGCTACCATCACCTCTGTCCATTTCCAAACACTTAAGTTCAACCTAGTTGAACATTCTGCTCATAATAAGCAACTGCTCCCCATTCTTTAGCCTCATTCTATATCCTGGTAAATTATATTTCATGTCCATGAGTTTACATATTATAATTAGCTCATATCAGTGGAATCATACAATATTTTTCCTTTTGTGTCTTACTTATTTCGTTCAACACAATGTCCTCAGGGATCATCCATGCTGTCATGTGCTTCAGGACTTCATTCCTTCTTACTGCCAAGTAATATTCCATTGTATGTATATACCACATTTTATTTATCCATTCATCTGTTGATGCACACTTGGGTTGTTTCCATCTTTTGGCAATTGTGCATAATGCCTCTATGAACATTGGTGTGCAAATGTCTGTACACATATCTTCCTAGGTATGTCCTGAGTAGCAGGATTGTCAGATTGTAAGGCAACTGTATACTTAGCTTTCTGAGGAACCGCCAAACCGTCCTCCACAGTGACTGTACCATTTTACATTCCCACCAGCAGTGAGGAACTGTTCCAATTTCTCCATATCCTCTCCAACATTTGTGGTTTCCTGTTTAATAGAGGCCTATATAGCAAGTGTGAGATGATATCTAATTATGGTTTTGATTTTCATTTCCCTAATTGCTAGTGAAGCTGAGCATCTTTTCATGTGTTTTTTAGCCATTTGTATTTCCTCTTTGGAAAAATATCTATACATGTCTTTTGCCCATTTTTAAATTGGGCCACTCATCTTTTTATTATTAACTTATGGGATTTCTTTATATATTCTGGATATCAAACCCTTATCAGATATGTGGTTTTCAAATATGTTCTCCCATTGAGTCAGCTGCCTTTTCACGCTTTTGACAAAGTCCTTTGGAGCACAGAAGTATTCAGTTTTAAGGAGGTCCCATTTACCTTTTTTCTTTTGTTGCTTGTGCTTTGGGTGTCAGTTCTAGGAAACTACCTCCTATCACTAGATCTTGAAGGTGTGTCCCTATATTTTCTTCTAGGAGTTTAATGGTCCTGCTTCTTATATTTAGGTCTTTGATCCATTTAGAATTAATTTTTTATTTGATGTTTTTTTTAATTGAGATTGTTCACATACCATACAATTATCCAAAGATCCAAAGTGTTCAATCAATTGCTCACAGCACCATCATAAAGCTGTGCATCCATCACCACAATTAACTTTTTTTCAGTTTCTAGAAATTTTCATTACTCCAGAAAAGAAATAAAGACAAAAAAAAAAGGAAACTCAAATCCTTCCATACCCCTAACCACCCCCCTCCATTACTGACTCATAGTATTGGTATAGTACATTTGTCACTGTTGATGAAAGAATGTTAAAATACTACTAACTGTAGTACACAGTTTGCAATAGGTATATGTTTTCCTATATGCCCCTCTATTAATAATAGAGTTATAGTGTCATACATTTGCTCTAGTTCATGAGAGAGATTTCTAATATTTGTACAGTTAATCACAGACATTGTCCATCACAAGATTCACTGTTTTATACATTCCCGTCTTTTAACCTCCAACTTTCCTTCTGGTGACAAACGTGACTCTGAGCTTAACCTTTCCACCACCTTCACACACCATTCAGCACTGTTAGTTATTCTCACAACATGCTACCATCACCCCTGTCTATTTCCAAACACTCAAGTTCAACCTAGTTAAACATTCTGTTCATAATAAGCAACCATTCCCCATTCTTTAGCCTCTTCTATGTACTGGTAACTTATATTTCATGTCTATGAGTTTACATATTATAATTAGTTCATATCAGTGAGACCATGCAATATTTGTCCTTATGTGTCTGACTTATTTCACTCAATATAGTGCCCCCAAGGTTTCTTCATCAACCCATTTTTTAAGACAGTTTTGTTCACCCACCATACTTTCTGTCCTAAGTAAACAATTGATGGTTCCCTGTATAATCACATATTTATGTATTCACCACCATCACCACTATATAAGGACATCTCCATTTCTTCCACAAAGATGGAGGAAGAGTCAAAGAAGGTAGAGAGACGAAAGAAAAAGAAAAGAGAGAAAAATAAAAACATGACAGCTAGGAAGCAACAAAAGGAAAGATAGCATTAAACTAAGGTAGAATAAAGAGTCAGACAACATCACCAATGCCAAGAAGTCCCACACCCCTCCCTTATGTCTCCCACTTACATGCATTTAGCTTTGGTATGTTGCCTTTGTTACATTAAAGGAAGCATAATACAATGTTTCTGTTAATTATAGTCTCTAGTTTTCATTGATTGTATTCCTCTTTCAACCATACTCAGTCATCTTTGTTCAGTGTACTTGCATTGCTGTGCTACTATCACTCAAAATTGTGTTCCAAATCTCTCACTCCTGTCTTTTCCAATCCGTCTGTAGTGCTCGCTTTAGTATTTCCTGTAGAGCAGGTATCTTGTTAAAAAATTCTGTCATTGTCTGTTTGTCAGAGAATATTTTAAGCTCTCCCTCATATTTGAAGGACAATTTTGCTGGATATAGGATTCTTCGTTGGCGGTTTTTCTCATTCAGTATCTTACATATATGACCCCACTTCCTTACCTCCATGGTTTCTACTGAGATATCTGCACATAGTCTTATCAAACTTTCTTTGTATTTGATGGATCACTTTTCTCTTGCTGCTTTCAGGATTCTCTCTTTGTTTGACATTTGATAATCTGATTATTAAGTGTCTTTGCGTAGGTCTATTCAGATCTATTCTGTTTGGGGTACATTGTGCTTCTTGGATCTGCAATTTTATGTCTTCCATAAGAAATGGGAAATTTTCATTGATTATTCCCTCGATTATTGCTTCTGCTCCTTTTCCCTTCTCTTCTCCTTCTGGGACACCTATGACATGTACATTCATGCATTTCATGTTGTTGTTCAATTCCCTGAGATGTTGCTCATATTTTTCCATTCTTTTCCCTATCTGTTCTTTTGTGTGTAGGATCTCAGGTGCCTTGTTCCCTAGTTCCTGAGTGTTTTCTTCTGCCTCTTGAGATCTGCTATTATATGTCTCCCTTGTGTCTTTTCATCTCTTATGTTATGCCTTTCATTTCCATAGATTTTGTCACTTGTTTTTTTGAACTTTTGATTTCTACCTTTTGTACACTCAGTGTTTTCATTATACACTTCATCTCTTTTGCCATATCTTCCCTAAGCTTTTTGAGTTGATTTAGCATTAGTTGTTTAAATTCCTGTATCTCAGTTGAAGTGTAAGTTTGTTCCTTTGACTGGGCCATAACTTTGTTTTTCTTAGTGTAGGTTGCAGTTTTCTGTTATCTAGGCATCTGGTTTCCTTGGTTACCCCAATCAGGTTTTCCCAGACCAGAACAGGCTCAGGTCGTGGAAGGAGGCAACAGTATCCAGTTTCCCTGAGGGTGGGTCTTAGAAGATTGACACACGCTGTGAGGCCTCAAGTGACTGTGCTTTTCTGCCCAGCAGGTGGCACCTGTCAGCCTGTAGCTCCAGACTGGTATCAGGAGGTGTGGCCTGTGGCTGTTTTCCTCCAGGCCCTGGGGTCTGGTTCTGAATGGAAGGTGGGTAGTAGAGCTTGGCACCACCTTCTTCCTCCTAGGGAAGATACAGCCCCTAGGGAGAGGTCATTAGCATTTGAATAGTCTCTCTGCCTCTGCTATCTCCACCCTTGTTTGGGTCACAGTGCTGGGAACTGAAAATGTCTGAGGCTTTCTCCACTGAGCCCAAAAAGTGACAGAAAGCCCCCCTTTAGGGTCAGTCTGTGGCCACTCTCCAGCTCTCCAAGGTCAGTCATCACCAAAAGCCTCTGTCTTCTTGTTGGGGATTCATAGCTTGTATTGAGCAGTCAACATTTGTTAATCAGAACCCCAGTTGGAGCTGGACTGAGGTATATTTGCTTGTTCAGAGAGTGCTGCTCTGTATCAC
Source organism: Choloepus didactylus (assembly GCF_015220235.1). NCBI lineage: Eukaryota > Metazoa > Chordata > Mammalia > Pilosa > Megalonychidae > Choloepus > Choloepus didactylus. The sequence continues at coordinate 192,730,739 of NC_051334.1, read as the reverse complement.
AGCAAGGTTTTGCAGTTCGGGCTGCTGTGGGGGAGGGCCTCTCAGCACAGGTCTGCAGTTTTTACTTACAGATTTTATGCTGCGATCTCAGGCATACCTCCCAATCCAGGTTGGTGTTTGATGAGTGGACAGTCACGTTTGTCCCCCAGCAGTTATTCCAGATTATTTACTAGTTGTTCCTGGATTAGTTGTTTCAGGGGGACTAACTAGCTTCTACTCCTCTCTATGCTGCCATCTTCTTCCATCTCCCTTGAATTAATTTTTGTATAAGGTCTGAGATAGGTGTTCTCTTTCATTATTTTGGAAATGGATTTCCAGTTCCCAATACCATTTCCTGAAGAGATTGTTCTGTCCCAGTTGAGTGGATTTGGGAGCTTTGTCAAAAATCAATTGACCATAGATCTGAGGGTCTGTTTCTGAACTCTCAATTCGATTCCATTGATCAATATATCTATCTTTATGCCAATACCATGCTGTTTTGGCCACTGTGGCTTTATAATGTGCTTTAAAGTCTGGAAGCATGAGTCCTCCCACTTCATTCTTCTTTTTCAAGATGTTTTTGGCTATTCGAGGTCCCATACCCTTCCAAATAAATTTTATAATTAGCTTTCCCACTTCTGCAAAGTAGGCTGTTGGAATTTTGATTGATAGTGCATTGAATCTGTGTATCAATTTGGGTAGAATTGACATCTTAATGACAGCCTTCCAATTCATGAACATGGTATGTCTTTCTTTGATTCATTTTAGCAGTGTTTTGAGTTGTCTGTATACAGGTCACTTATGTCCTTAGTAAAGCTTATTCCTAGATATCTAATTCTTTTAGTGGCTATTGTAAATGGAATTTCTTATTACCTCCGTAAATAGGTTATTATTAGTGTATAGAAACCCTACTGATTTTTGCATAATGATCTTGTATCCTGCCACTTTGCTGGGCTCATTTATTAGCTAAAGTGGCTTTGTCATAGTTTTGGGGGGATTTTCTTAATATAGGATCATGTAGTCTGCAAATAGCAAAAGTTTTACACCTTCCTTTCTGATTTGAATGCTTTTTACTTCTTTTTCTTGCCTAATGGCTTTAGCTAGAACTTGTACCACAATTTTTTTTACATTTTTTAATGTGAAATATAACACATACAGAAAAGTGATAACTTTCAAAAATACAATTTAACAAGTAGTTAGCAAATTTCAAAGGATCTTATGGGTTACAGTTCCACAATTTCAGTTATTTCCTTATTGTGAAGTATAACATATATACAGAAAGGTGATAACTTTCAAAGTACAATTTAACAACTAGCTATAGAGCAAATTTAATATGATGCTATGAGTTACAGTTCCACTGTGTCAGTTATTTCCTTCTAGCTATCCTAGTTCACTAGAAACTAAAAAAAATTATATAAAGATTCAGTATTTGTAATCCTTTGTTAAATCCTATCTTGTCTTTTGCTACCCCTCTCTCTCCTTTGATCACTTTCTCAGTCATCAGGGATATCTGGGCAGTGAGCACCCTAACTTGTTCATATTGAAAGGGGGTGTCAACAGTATGGGGAAGGGGGCTGCATCTGTTTGTTGTTCTTAAAGAGGCTGTTGCCTCTGGGTTTTAGGACTTGTCTGGCATAGGAACACTCTGGTGGATTTAGGTTCTGAAAAATAAACTTAGGTTTCTGAAAAAAGTGAGTGAAACTTTTATAGAGTCTCAGACAGGAATTGAGGCATTTTTGGGACTACTGTTGGTTAGAGCTTGGCATACTGTGGCCATTTGGGATGTCTAGCTGGAGCTTGCATAAGAGAAACCTTCAGGATAGCCTCTTGACTCTATTTTGGATCTCTCAGCCACCGTGACCTCAGTGTGTTACCTTTCTTTTTCCCCCTTTTGGTCAAATAGGCATTTTCAATCCCTCACTGGCAGGAGCAGGCTCATTCCTGGGAGTCATGTCCTGCATTGCCAGGGAGACTCACTCCCCTGGGAGTCATGTCCCAAGTAGTGGGGAGGGTAATGAATTTATTTGCTGAGTTGGGCTTTGTCCTAGTTTGCTAATGCTGTCAGAATGCAAAATACCAGAGATGGATTGGCTTTTATAAAAGGGGTTTATTTGGTTACACAGTTACAGTCTTAAGGCCATAAAGTGTCCAAGGTAACACATCAGCAATCGGGTACCTTCACTGGAGAATGGCCAATGGTGTCCGGAAAACCTCTGTTAGCTGGGAAGGCACGTGGCTGGCGTCTGCTCCAAGGTTCTGGTTTCAAAATGGCTTTCTCCCAGGACGTTCCTTGCTAAGCTGCAGTTCCTCAAAAATGTCACTCTTAGTTGCACTTGGGGTATTTGTCCTCTCTCAGCTTCTCCGGAGCAAAAGTCTGCTTTCAACGGCCATCTTCAAACTGTCTCTCATCTGCAGCTCCTGTGCTTTCTTCAAAGCGTCCCTCTTGGCTGTAGCTCCTCTTCAGAACGTCACTCACAGCTGCACTGAGTCTCCTCTGCCTGTCAGCTCATTTACATGGCTCCACTGATCAAGGCCCACCCTGAATGGTAGGGCCACGCCTCCATGGAAATATCTCATCAGAGTTATCACCTACAGTTGGGTGGGGTGCATTTCCATGCAAATCTAATCAGCACCAAAACCTCTGCCCCACAACACTGCATCAAAGAATATGGCTTTTTCTGGGGGACATAATACATTCAAACCAGCACAGGCTTAGAGAAAGGAAGGCCACATCTGAGCAACAAAAGTTCTCTGGAGGTGCCTCTTAGGCATAATTATAGGAAGGCAAAGCCTCCCATTTACAGTCATAAGTTTCACAAGAGCAAGCCTCAAGACTGAGGGCTTGACTTATTAAGTAGGGGGTTCCTAACATAGCATATATTCTGTCCAAGATAAACAATGTCTCACACATTATATTCACTTAGTTGTACAATCATTATCACTCTCGATTTTAAACAATTTTCATAACCTATAACACCCCAAAGCTCTTACCAGCCCCTAAATATTTATCCCTAGTATTAGTGTGGTATTCGTAAGGTATTCATATTAAATATAGTCCATAGTATGGAATAGGTAGTTTTTCCCATATCTCTGTTGTTAACTCTTTGTACCAGTGTCATACCTTAGAAGTAGATCATGCAAGCATATTTATGTTTGTAGTGCTACTCTGTGGGTTACATGCCTTTAAACAGCCACTTTCAATCATGTTGTCCTTCAGTGCAGCACTGATACTTATAATCCATTAACGAACAAACATCATCCGTGTCCATTCCCATACCTTTAAGTATGTCTTCATTAACATATCTGTACATATTAGGTAGTCATTTCCCCTTCACTAACTTCTGTCTATCTCTAGGTCCCCAATATTCTACATTATAAGACACTGATTTTACATAGTTCAGGGAGTTCATAGAAGTTTACACACAATGTCTCTCCATTTCTGTCTGACTTATCTCACTCAGCATTATGTCTTCAGGATTCACCCATGTTGCCATATGGTAAGAAGGACCTTGTTCCTTCTTACAACTGCGTAGTATTCCATCGTGTGTATATACCACATTTTGTTTATCCACTCATCTGTTGAAGGACATTTGGGTTGTTTCCATCTTTTGGCAACTGTGAATAATTCTATGAACATCAGTGTGCAAATGTCTGTTTTCCTCCCTCCCTTCAGATCCCTGGGTATATCCCGAATAGCAGGATTGCAGGGTTGTAAAGCAACTCTATATTTACCTTCCTGAGGAATCATCAAAATATCCTCCACAGCAGCTGTACCACTTTACATTCCCACAACCAGTGAATAAGTGTTCCAACTTCTTCAGATCCTCTTCAACACTTGTAGTTTCCTGTTTCTTTAATAGCAGCCACTTTAGGAGGTATGAGATAATAATCTCATTGTGGTTGTGATTGGAATTTCCCTAGTAGATAGAGAATATGAACATTTTTTCGTGTGTGTGTGTGTGTGTGTTTTAGCCATTTGTATTTCTGGTTCAGATAAACGTCTTTTTGTATCTTTTGCCCATTTTATAATTGGGCTGTTTGTATTATTGTTGTTGAGTTGTAGGATTTCTTTATATATGCAGGATATCAGTCTCCTATTAGATATATGGTTCCAAGTATTTTCTTCCATTGAGTTGGCTGCATCTTTACCTTTTTGACAAAATGCTTTGAGGCATAGAAGCTTTTGATTTTGAGGAGTTCCCATTTATTCTTTCATTGATTTTGCTTTGGGTTTCAGTTCCAAGAAGCTACTTATTACTAGGTCTTGAAGGTGTTTCCCCATATTTTTGTCTAGGAGTTTTATTGTGCTGTCTCTTATATTGAGGTCTTTAATCCACTTTGAGATAATTTTTGAATAGGGTGTGGGGTAGGGGTCCTCTTTCATTCTTTTGGATATGGATATCCAGTTCTCCCAGCCCCATTTGTTGAAGAGACTGTTCTGTCCCAGTTTAGTGGATTTGGGGACCTTATCAAATATCAGTTAACCATAGATCTGGGGGCCTATTTCTGAAATCTCAATTCAATTCCATGGATCAATATGTCTATCTTTGTGCCAACAGCATGCTGTTTTGACCACTGTGGCTTTATATGAGCTGATTCAGTGGTGCTGGAAGTGTCAGTGGCAAATAGAGATGCTGTTTGTAGCCTTTGGCAGGCTATCTCACCCTGGGCTTTTCTTTTTAGGAAGATTTTTGATGACTGATTGGATCTCTACACTTTTTATTGGTTTGCTCAGGTCTTCTGTTTCTACGCAGGTCACTCTAGGGGTTGTTCATGCATTTCCAGGAAATTGTTCATTTCCTCTATGTTGTTTAGTTTGTTGTCATACTGTTGTTCATACTATCCTTTTACGATTTCTTTAATTTCTTCAGTATCCCCAGTAATGAGGCCCCTCTCATTTTGTTTATTTTGGTCTTCTCTGATTTTTATTTTGTCAGTCTAGATAAGGGTTTTCCAATCTTGTTGATCTTCTCAAAGAACCAATTTTGGTTTTATTGATTCTATTGTGTTTTTGTTCTTCAGCCCCTTTATTTCTGCTTTAATCTTCATTACGTCTTTCTTCTACTTGCATTAGGGTGAGTTTGGTGTTCATTCTCCAGCTTCTGCAGTTGTTCAGTTACCTCTTTGGTTTTAGCTCTTTCTTCCTTTTGAACGTATGCATTCAGAGCTATAAATTTCCCTCTCAGCATCACCTTTGCTGCATCCCATAGGTTTTTTTTTTTTTTGCCAATTGTTTTACTTTTTTTTAAATTTTTTATTGAGGTTGTTCACATACCATACAATTATCCAAAGATCCAAAGTGTACAAACAATTGCCCACGGTACCATCATACAGCTGTGCATCCATCACCACAATTAACTTTTTTTCAGTTTTTAGAACATTTTCATTACTCCAGAAAAAAATAAAGACAGAAAAGGAAACTCAAATCCTCCCATGCCCCTAACCAACCCCCTCAATTATTGATTCATAGTTTTGGTACAGTACATTTGTTACTGTTGATGAAAGAATGTTAAAATACTACTAACTGTAGTATATAGTTTGCAATAGGTATATATTTTTCCTATATGCCCCCCTATTATTACCTTCTAGTTATAGTGTCATACATGTGTTCTAATTCATGAGAGAGATTTCTAATATTTGTACAGTTAATCACGGACATTGTCCACCAACAGATTCACTGTTTTATACATTCCCATCTTTTAACCTCCAACTTTCCTTCTGGTGATATACATGACCCTGAGCTTCCCCTTTCCACCACCTTCACACACCATTCAGCACTGTTAGTTATTCTCACAATGTGCTACCATCACCTCTGTCCATTTCCAAATGTTTTAAGTTCACCCTAGTTGAACACTGTGCTCATAATAAGCAACTGCTCCCCATTCTTTAGCCTCATTCTATATCCTGGTAACTTATATTTCATGTATATGAGTTTACATATTATAATTAGTTCATATCAGTGAGACCCTGCAATATCTGTCTTTATGTGTCTGTCTTATTTCACTCAATATAGTGCCCTCAAGGTTTCTTCATCAACCCATTGTTTAAGACAGTTTTGTTCACATGCCATACATTCCATCCTAAGTAAACAATCATTGGTTCCCTGTATAGTCATGTATTTATGTATTCAGCACCACTGCCATTATCTATATAAAGACATCTCCATTTCTTCCATAAAGAAAGAGGAAGAGTCAAAGAAGGTAAGACAAAAGAAAAAGAAAAATGAAAGAGAGAAAAAAAAACATGACAGCTCGAAAGCAACAAAAGGAAAGATAGCAGTAAACTAAAGAGTCAGACACCATGACCAATGCCAGGAGTCCCCATATCCTTCCCCTATACCCCCCCCATATGCATTTAGCTTTGGTATATTGCGTTTGTTACATTAAAGGAAGCATAATACAATGTTTATGTTAATTATAGTCTCTAGTTTGCATTGATTGTATTTCCCCCCCAATCCCACCCTATTTTTAAAACCTTGCAATGTTGACTTTCATTTGTTCTACCTTATGTAAAAACATATTTGTACCTTTTATTGCAATCACTGAGCATCGTAGGTTTCAATGAGTTATACGGTCCCATCTTTATCTTTTATCTTTTGTTCTGGTGTCCCACATGCTCCTAACCTTCCTCTTTCAACCATACTCACAGTCATCTTTGTTCAGTGTACTTACATTGCAGTGCTACTATCTCCCAAAATTGTTTTCCAAACCTCTCTCTCCTGTCTTTTCCTTTCTGTCTGCTGTGCTTCCTTTAGTGTTTCCTGTAGAGCAGGTATCTTGTTCACAAATTCTGTCATTGTTTGTCAGAGAATATTTTAAACTCTCCCTCATATTTGAAGGACAGTTTTGCCAGATATAAGATTCTTGGTTGGTGGTTTTTCTCTTTCAGTATCTTAAATATATCACCCCACTTCTTTCTTGCCTCTATGGTTTCTATTGAGACATCTGCACATAGTCTTATTAAGCTTCCTTTGTATGTGATGGATCACTTTTCTCTTGCTGCTTTCAGGATTCTCTCTTTGTCTTTGATGTTTGATAATCTGATTATTAAGTGTCTTGGTGTAGGCCTATTCAGATCTATTCTGTTTGGGGTACGCTGCATTTCTTGCATCTGTAATTTTATGTCTTTCATAAGAGATGGGAAATTTTCATTGATTATTTCCTCTGTTATTGCTTCTGCCCCTTTTCCCTTCTCTTCTCCTTCTTGGACACCCATGACACATACATTCTGAGTTTCATGTTGTCATTCAATTCCTGGAGACATTGCTCATATTTTTCCATTCTTTCCCCTATCTGTTCTTTTGTGTGTATGCTTTCAGGTTTCTTGCTCTCTGATCCTGAGTGTTTTCTTCTGCCTCTTGAGATCTGTTGTTGTATGTCTCCATTGAGTCTTTCATCTCTTGTGTTGCGCCTTTCATTTCCATACATTCTGTCTGTTGTTTTTTCGAACTTTTGACTGCTACCTTATGTATGGCCAGTGTTTTCATTATTTGCTTTATCTCTTTTGCCATATCTTCTCTAAACTTTTTGAATTGATTTAAAATTAGTTGTATCAATTCCTGTATCTCAGTTGAAGTGTAAGTTTGTTCCTCTGACTGGGCCATAACTTCATTTTTCTTAGTGTAGGTTGTAGTTTTCTGTTGTCTAGGCATCTGGTTTCCTTGGTTATGCCAATTAGGTTTTCCCAAACCAGAACAGGCTCAGGTTTCAGAAGGAGGAAATAGTATCACACCTCCATGAGGGTGTCTTAGAAAATTGACACATGCTGTGAGGCCTCAAGTCACTGTGCTTTTCTACCCAGCAGATGATGCCTGTCAGCCTGTAACTCCAGACTGGTGTAAGGAGGTGTGGCCCATGGCTGTTTTCCTGCAGGCTCTGGGGTCTGGTTCTTAATGGAAGGCAGGTAGTCGAGTTGGGCCCCACTTCTTTCCTCTTAGGGAAGATAACCCCCTAGGGAGAGGTCATTAGCATTTGAATAGTCTCTGTGCCTGTGCTATCTCCATCCTTGTCTGGGTCAGAGCATTGGGAACTGAAAATGGTTGAGGCTTTCACCACTGAGCTGAAAAAGGGACAGAAAGCCCCCTTCAGGGCCAGTCTGCAGCCATGCTCTGGCTCTCCAAGGTCAGTCATCACCAACAGCCTCTGTCTGCTTGTTGATGATTCATAACTTGAATTGAGCAGTCCCCGCTGTTAATTAAACCCCCAGTTGGAGCTCAGCTGACCTATATTTGCTTGCTCAGAGAGTGGTGCTCTCTAGCACCACTAGGCTTTGCAGTTCAGGCTGTGGGGGCAGGGGCTTCTGGCTTGGATCCACAGTTTTTACTTACATATTCTATGCTGCAATATCGGGCATTCCTCCCAATTCAGGTTGGTGTATGATGAGTGGATGGTCACGTTTGTCCCCCCGCAGTTATTCCATATTATTTACTAGCTGTTCCTGGTTGTTTATTAGTTGTTCCAGGGGGACACACTAGCTTTTTCTCTATGCCACCATTTTCTTCCATCCCCATAGGTTTTAATATGTTGTATTCTTGTTTTCATTCATCTCTAGATATTTACTGATTTCTCTTGCAATTTCTTCTTTGTCCCAATGATTATTTAGGAGTGTTATTCAACCTCCATATATTTGTGAAAATTCTGGTCCTTTGATGGTTATTTATTTCCACCTGCATTCTATTGTGGTCAGAGAATGTGCTTTGAATTTCAATCATTTTAAATTTGTTGAGACTTTTTTTGTTCCCCAGCATATCAGGTACATTCCATGAGTGCTAGAGAACAATGTGTATCCTGATAATTTGGGATGGAACAATCTATAGATGTCTGTTAGGATTAATTCATTTATCACATTGTTTATGTTCTTAATTTCCATATTGGTCCTCTGTCTTGTTGTTCTATCTATAGAAGAGGGTGCTGTGCTGAAGTCTCCCAGTATTGTTGTAGAAACATCTATTGCTCCCTTGAGTTTTGCCAATGTTTGTCTCATGTACCTTGGAGCACTCTGATTGGGTGCATAAACATATATGATTGTTATTTGTTCTTGGTGGATTGTTTATTTTATTAACATAAAGTGTTCTTCTTTATCTCTTATGACATCTTTGCATTGAAAGTATATTTTTTTCTGAAATTATTATAGCCACCTCTGCTTTCTTTTGGCTGTAGCTTGCATGGAATATTCTTTTTCAACCTTTCACTTTTGATCTCTTTGCATTGCTGGGCCTAAGATGAGTCCCTTGTAAACAGCATATCAATGGATCATACTTTTTAATCCATTCTGCCAGTCCATATCTTTTAATTGGGGAGTTTAATCCATTCAAAGTTATTACTGCTAAGGCAGTTCTTGAACCAACCATCTTATCCTTTGGTTTTTATTTGTCAGATCTAATTTTTCCCCTCTCTCTTTTTTTCCCTTAAACTTACCCTTACTAATACACTTCAGTTCTGTGCCCTTCTCCAGACCTGTCTCTCCTTCTTTTTTTTCAGCTGGTAGAACTCCCTTTAGTATTTCTTGTAGGATAGGATCTCTTGTTTTCAAATTCTCTCAGCATTTGTTTGCCTGTGAAAATTTTTAAAAATCTCCCGCAATTTTGAAGGAGAGCTTTGCCGGATAAAGAATTCTTGGCTGGCAATTTTTCTCTTGCAGAACCTTAAATATGTCATACCACTGCCTTCTCACCTCCATGGTGCCCACTGAGTAGTCAGTACTTAGTCTTTTGTTGTTTCCCTTGTATATATGAATCACTTCTCTCTTGCTACTTTCAGGACTTTCTCCTCTTCAGCATTTGACAATCTGATACATATATGTCTCAGAGTGGGTCTATTTGGATTTATTCTATTTGTGGTTCATTGGGCTTCTTTCATTTGCATATTTATGTCTTTTTTAAGGGTTTGGAAGTTTCCCCCAACAATTTCCTTGAATACTCTTCCTAGCGCTTTACCCTTCTCCTCCTTCTTGGATACCAATGATTCTTATATTTGGGTGCTTCATGCTGTCCATCATTCCCCTGAGATCCATTTCAAATTTTTCAATTTTTTTTCACCATTTCTTCTTTTGTGCATTCGCATTCAATTTGTCTGTCCTCTAGTTCACTTATTCTTTCTTCTGCCTCATCAAATCTGTTGTGTGTCTCTAATATATTTTTAAGTTGATCCACATTATCCTTTATTTTCATAAGACCTGGTATTTTTTAATTTACTCTTTCAAATTCTTCATTAAACTCTTCTAGAGTCTTCTTGATGTCCTTTATTATATCTTTAGTCAACCCATTGAAGTTGTTTTGGAGATTTGTATGAACATCTTTGATTAATTGCTCCAAGTCATGTCTCCTCGGACTTTTTAATTTGGTTGTTTTGCTTGTCATATCTTCTACGACCTTCATATACTTTGTGATTTTCTGTTGACTTCGGGGCATATGCTTATCTTGATAAGGTTATTTTGGGAAATGTAAGACTATTTGGACATTTGTATAGAATTTAGCAGAATCACAACTTGCTGGAGTGCATTTTCTGGGTCTTTCCAGCAGATGGCACTCGTGAGCCACCTCTTCCCCTCAAGCCCACTTTTCCCTGGATGCAGTGGGGTGAGGTCCATACCAGGCAGAAATCCATCCAGCACAGAAGTTTTCCATGTGCCCTGGAGACTGCCAGCCTTGGGGGCTGGGGGAGGGCACTGTGCAGATCAGCAGGGACTCCAATTAAGGACACAGTGGGTCTGGTGATTCCCAGGCCTCTGACTGGGTCACTCTTGGGCTGTGGGACTGCAAGTCTCACCCTCCCCAGCACTCAGCCAGCTCAAAGTGCGCCAGTCCCTGCCCACCATGCACCTATGAGCCTCTGGGTTAGAGGAGGTGCTCCTGGTGCTTCTGTGTCACAAACTCACTTATCCCTGCCTCTTGACTGTGCACACTGTGGGCCTCCATGGAGGAAAAGTAAATGCACCAAGTTTTCTATGTGCATACAAAACAGCTCCACTGGTTCCCAAGTTCCCTCATGGGAAATCCCAGCCATGGGGCTGAGAAGGGTTATCTTCGAGCTAATTGCTGAGATGGGTGTGCAGGGGTAGAGAGCTCACCCCTGCCCTGCTCAGCTGGCCAACTTGCAGCTGCCAGCCCCAGTGGCGGTACCAGTTGAATAAACTCACCCTGTCCTTTCAGACGCAATTTCTCTACTCTTTCAACAAAGTCCCCACTATATATTGTAGAGGTCCTTCTCTGGCCGATCGTACCCTAGAACTGCTGTCCCAGTTGTTTTCTGCCTTTTCTCTTGTTATTCCATGGGGGAGAAGTTTGTTTTGCCTCTCCTATTCTGCCATCTTCCTGAAGTCTCCTTCTGACACAGTTTGTAAAGTATCTGATCAAATGTTGATTTTGCCTGTTGAAAAAATGCTTTAAAAAAACCTTTTGCATGCTGACTTATAGAGGTACTTAACATATTTTGAATGCAAATCCTTTCACAGACATACATATTAGGATATCTTCTAATTTGTGGCTTGAATTTTCACTCTCACTATTTTTGGTGAACAGAAGTTCTTAGAGTTGAAGTTGAAGGAGCACAATTTATCAATGTTTTTCTTTTATGGGAGAGCTTTTTGTGTCCAAAGGTCATGAAAATTTTCTTCTATGCTTTCCTCTAGAAGTTTTATTGTTTTACCTTTTACCTTTGGATCTGTGATCCATCTGAAGTTGATTTTTTAAACATAATTCTTAGGTTTATTTTGTTTAAAATAACAAATACTAGATAGACATCAAACCAGTTGACAAATTTTAGAATTCTTATTTAATAAAATTTATATTATTCTTCCTTGTATTATTTAAAATTATTTAGCATATCTCGGCTCACAGAGAAGATATTGTTCTTTCTAATGTTACCTAGCTAACATCCACTCCAAATATACTTTTTTTGAAATTTTTTTTTTAATTAGAGAACTTGAAAGTTTACACAAAAGTTATGGAGCCACTGCAGAGTTTCCATACACCCCACCCCTATTATTAAAACTTTGCATTAGTGTCGTACCTTTGTAAAACTTGATGAAAGAATATTGTAATTGTACTGTTAACTATAGTCTACAGTTTATATTAGAGTGTATCATTACCATAGGCCACCCTATTATTAACACCTTGCGTTAGTGTGGTATATTTGTTATAATTCATGAAAGAACATTTTAATAATTGTACCATTAACTATAATTCATCATTTACAATAGCATTCACTGTGGTGTATAGTTCCGTTTTTTTCTTTTAATTTTCACTCTAGTAATATATATATGACCTAAGATTTTCCCTTCTTAACCACATTCACATACATATTTCAGTGCTGTTAATTATATTCACAATGTTGTGCTACCATCACCACCATCCATTTCTAAAACTTTAAAATCAGCAAAATAGAAATTCTGTACAATTTAAGCATTAACTACCCATTCCCGACCCCCAACCCAGCCCATAGTAACCTATATTTTAAATTCTCACTCTGTGAGTTTGGTTTTTCTAATTATTTCATATCGGTGAGATCATACATTTGTCCTTTTGTGTCTAGCTTATTTCATGGAACATTATGTCTTCACGGTTCATGCTTGTTGTTGCATGTATCACAACTTCATTTCATTTTAATGCTGAAAAATATTCCATTTTATGTAAACACATTTTGTTTATCCATTCATCATTTGATGGACTCTTGGCTTGCGTCCCTCTTTTGGTAATTGTGAATAATGCTGCAGTGTGCAAATATCTGTTTAAGTCCCTGCTTTCAATTCTTTCGGTATACACCTAGTAGTGGGATTGCCAGGTGTGCTGGTTTGGATGTAGTGTCCCCCAAAACGCCATTATCTTTGAGGCAGTCTTCTGTGGGCAGGAAATGTATTGGTGTTGATCAGGTTGGAGACTTTTGATTGGATGTTTCAATGGAGATGAGATCACTCAACTGAGGGTGAGATCTTTCATTGAATAATTTCCATGGAGGTGTGGCACAGCCCATTCAGCATGGGCCTTGATTAGTTTACTGGAACACTATATAAGCTCAGACAGAAGGAGCTAGCTTGCCACAGCCAAGAGGAACACTTTGAAGAATGCACAAGAGATGAGAGAGCAGTTACAGATGAGAGACAGTTTGACGATGGCTGTTGAAAGCAGACTCTTGCTCCGGAGAAGCTAAGAGAGGACAAATGCCACAAGAGCAACTGAGAGTGACATTCTGGAGAGAAGCTAAAGCTTAGAGAGGAATGTCCTGGTAGAAAGACATTTTGAAACCAGAACTCCAGAGCAGATGCCAGCCATGTGCCTTCCCAGCTAACAGAGGTTTTCCAGACACCATTGGCCATCCTCTAGTGAAGGTACCTGATTGTTGATGCATTACCTTGGATACTTTATGGCCTTAAGACTGTGTAACCAAATAAACCCCCTTTTATAAAAGCCAATCCATTTCTGGTGTTTTGCATTCTGGAAGCATTAGAAAACTAGAACACCAAGTCTTATGGTAATTCTATACTTAGCTTCCTGAACAACAGCCAAACTGTCTCCACAGTGGCTGCACCATTTTACATTCCCACCAGCAATGTATGAGTGTTCCTATTTCTCCATATCCCCTCCAACCCATGTAGTTGTCTGTTTTCTTTTAAAAGGTGCCATTCTAGTAGGTGCAAAATGATATCTCATTTGGGGTTTTGATTTGATTTGCATTGCCCTAATAGCTAGTGAAGTTGAGCATCTGTTCATGTGCTTTTTAGTCATTTGTGTATCCTCTTTGGAGAAATGTCTATTCAAGTCTTTTTCCCATTTTTTAAATTGGGTTGTTTGTCTTTTTATTGTTGAGTTACAGGATATCTTTATATATTCTAGATACTAAACCCTTATCAGATATGTGAGTTTCAAATATTATCTCCCCTTGAGTAGATATCTTTTCACTTTCATGACAAAGTCATTTGATACATAATTTTTTTTAATTTTGATGAGGTCCCATTTATCTATTTTTTTTATTCCTTGTGCTTTGGGTCTAAGAAACCATTACCTAACATAGATCCTGAAGATGCTTCCCTATATTTTCTTCTAGGAGTTTTATATTCCTGGTTTTTACACTTTGGTCTTTGGTCCATTTTGAGTTAATTTTTGTATATGGTATGAGATAGGGGTCCTCCGTCACTCTTTTGCATATCCACTTTCCCAGCACCCTTGTGAATGAGACTATCCTTTCCCAATTGAGTGGTCTTGGCAGCCTTGTCAAAAATCAATTGGTCATGGATCTGAGGGTCTATTTCTGAACTCCCAATTCTATTCCTTTGGTCTATATGTCTATCCTTCTGTCACTACTAAGCTGATTTCACCACTGTAGCTTTGTAATAAGTTTTGAAGTCAAGAAGTGTGAGTCCTCCAACTTGATTGTTCTTTTTCAAAATGCTTTTGGCTATTTGGGGCTCCTTACCCTTCCAAAAAAATTTGAGAATTAGCTTTTCCATTTCTGCAAAGTAGGCTGTTGGAATTTTGATTGGTATTGCATTGAATCTGTTGATTAATTTGGATAGAATTGACAATTTATCCTTCCAGACTAGGAACATGGGATGTCCTTCCATTTATTTAGGTTTTCCTTGATTTATTTTAGCAAGGTTTTGTAGTTCTCTGTGTACCAATCCTTTACATTCCTAGTTAAGTTTATTCCTAGATATTTAGTTCTTTCAGTTGCTATGTAAATGTAATTTTTTTCTTGATTACTTCCTCAGATAGCTTATTACTAGTCTATAGAAACCCTACTGGATGAACATTGAAGACATAATGCTGAGTGAAATAAGCCAGACACAAAAGGAGAGATACTGTATGTTACCAGAAATGTGAACTCCATGAAAAATGTAAAATAAGTGTCTTATAATGTAGAATATAGCAGACCTAGAGATACACAGAAACTAGTGAATGGGGAATGATAATCTAATATGTACAGATATGATAATGACCGTGATCTCAATGGTATGGGAATGTTCAGGTGTGACTAATGTTTCATTGATGGGATTATAAGTATCAGTGACACATTGAAGATGAACAAATATGTACATGGTTGTTTAAAGGAATGCAACCCATGGAGTAGCACCACAAACCTACATAAGTGTTAGCATGATATAAGATATGACACTGATGCAGAGTGTTAACAACAGAGTGGTATGGAAAAACTATCCATTACATATCAAAGACTATGTTTAATAGGACTATCTTACCAACACTACACTAATACTAGGGATGAATAAGTAGCCACTGATAAGAACCCTGGGATGTATTATGTTATGATAATTGTTTTAAAGTTGAGAGTGATGATAATTGTACAACTAAGTGAAGAAAATGTAAGCAACTGACCATTTATCTTTGGATAGAATATATATTAATTGAAATCAGGAATCCACTACTTAATAAATCAAGCCCTTGACTTGAGACTTGCTCTTGTGAAATTTAGGGTTGTAAATGGGAGGCTGAGCCCTCCTATAATTATGCCTAAGAGGCACCTCCAGGGAACCTCTTTTGTTGCTCAGATGTGTCCTTTCTCTCTCTAAGCCCAACTTGGCAAATAAATTCATTAACCTCCCCTGTACATGGGACATGACTCCCAGGGGAATGAATCTCCCTGGTGATGTGGGACATGACTCCCAGGAATGAGCCTGGCCCTGCCAGCAAGGGATTGAAAATGCCTACTTGACCAAAAGGGGGAAAAATAAAGGTAACAAGCTGAGTTCACAGTGGCTGAGAGATCCCAAAAAGAGTCTAGACTCTATCCTGGAGGTTTCTCTTATGCAAGCTCCAGCTAGACATCCCAAATGGCCACAGTATGCCATGCCCTTACTAAAAGTAGTCCCCAAATACCTAGGTCCCTACCTGAGATTCTATAAAACATTCACTCACTAAGTTTTATCTCTCAGAAACTTAAATCCACCAGAGTGTTCTTATGCCAGACAAGTCCTAAAACCCAGAGGCAACAGCCTCTTTAAGATCAACAGTTAGATGCAGCCCCCTTCCCCATACTGTGAACACCCCCTTTAATATGAACAAGTTAGGGTGCTCACAGCCTAGACACCCATGAAGATGAAGAAAGAGATTAAGTGGGAGGAAGAGGTAGAAACAAACAAGACACAGTTTAACAAAGGTCTATGAATACTGAAACTTTACATAAATATATAAATATATATATGTATTTTAGATGCTGTGGTGTTGGAATAGCTGGAAGGAGGTCAATGACCTGGGGAACTCTAACCTATAACATCCTTTGAAATTTCCTTTGTAGCTACTCATTGAATTGTGCTTTGAAAGACTTCACCTTTCTGTATATACCTTTTATTGCATAATAAGGAAAGAACTGAAACTGTGGAAATGTAACCTATAACAATTTTTGAAATTACCTATATAACTGCTTCTTGAGCTGTACCTTGAAAGTTAACACCTTTCTCTATGTATATTTTACAATAATGGAAATAGCTGAAGTTGTGGAATTGTGACCCACGACATTCTTTGAACTATGCTAATTACTTGTTAAATCATACTTTGAAAGTTATCACGGTTATGTATATATGTTAAAATTCAGAATAAAAATGCATGAAGCAAAGACAGTTTACCATAAGCCATAGAGCATTAAAGAGGCCATATAATAGGAGACAAAAAAAAAAAAGAAATCTTACTGATTTTTGCATCTTGATCTTGTATTGTGCCACTTTGCTGAGCTCATTTATTAGCTCAAGTAGCTTTGTCATACTTTCTTTTTTGGGGGGAGGGGTTCTAAATATAGCATCATGTTTTCTGCAGATAGCAAAAGTTTTACTTCTCCCGTTGTGATTTGGTCGCCTTTTATTCCTCTTTTTGGCAAATTGCTCTGGCTAGAACTTCTAGCACACTGAATAACAGTGGTGACAGTGGGCATCCTTATCCTGTTCCTGATCATAGAGGGAAAGCCTTCATTCTCTTGCCATTGAGTACGTGAGCTGTAGGTTTTCATATTTACCCTTTATCATATTGAGGAAATTTCCTTCTCTTCCAATCATTTGAAGTGTTTTTATCAAGAAAGAAAACTATATTTTGTCAAATGCATTTTCTGAATCAATTGAGATCGCCATGTGGTTTTTCCTTTTTGATTTGCTGATGTGGTGTATTACATTAATTGATTTTCTTGTGTTGAACCACTCTTGCATACCTTGAATAAAACTCATTTGGTCATGGTGTATAATACTTTTAATGTGCTGTTGGATTCGATTTGCAGGTATTTTGCTGAGGATTTTTTTGTCTATGTTCATTATAGAGATTGGTCTGTATTTTTCTTTTGTTGTAGTCTAGCAGGCTTTGGTATTAGGGTGTGTTCCGGTTTGCTAACGCTGCCCATTATGCAAAACACCAGAAATGGATTGACTTTAATAAAGGGAGTTTATTTGGTTACAAAGTTACAGTCTTAAGGCCATAAAGTGTCCAAGGTAATGGGGTACCTTCACCGAAGGATGGCCAGTGGTGTCCTGAAAACCTCTGTTTGCCGGCGCTTGCTCCAGAGTTCTGGTTTCACAATGGTTGTCACTCTTTGTTGCTCTTGGGTCATTTGTCCTCTCTTACATTCTCCAGAGCAAAAGTCTGCTTTCAAACGCCATCTCCAAAATGTTGCTCTGTAAGCTGCAGCTCCTCTCTCAGCTCCTGTGAGTTCTTCAAAGTGTCCCTCTTGGCTGTAGCAAGCTCACTCCTTCTGTCTGACCTTATTTAGGGCTCTAGTAAACTAATCAAAGCCCATGCTGAATAGGCGGGGCCACACCTCCATGGAAATTATCTCATCAGGGTTATCACCTACAGTTGGGTGGGTCTCATCTCCATGGAAACAATCAAAGAATTACAATCTAATCAACACTAATATGTCTGCCCACACAAGATTGCATCAAAGATAATGGCATTTTGGGGTACATAATACAACCAAACCTGGCAAAGGGTGATATTGGCTTCATCAATTAGTTAAGCAGTGTTCCCTCTTCTTCAATTTTTTGAAAGAACTTGAGCAGGATTGGTATTAATTCTTCCCAGAATGCTTGGTAAAATTCTCCTGTGAAGCCACTGGTCTTGGGATTTTCTTTGTGGGGAGAGTTTTAATGACTGATTCAATCTCTTTACTTGTGATTGGTTTGTTGAGGTCTTCTATTTCATCTCGAGCCAGGGTGGGTGGTTCTTGTGCTTCTAGGAAATTGTCCATTTTATTTAAGTTTTCTAATTTGTTGTCATACAGTTGTTCATAGTACCCCCTTATAACCTATTTTATTTCTTTATTTTATTCTTTATGGATCCCCATTTCATTTCTGATTTTGTTTATTTACATTTTGTGTCTTTTTCAGTCTAGCTAAGGGTTTGTCAATTTTATTAATCTTCTCAAGGAACCAACTTTTGGTTTTATTGATTGTCTCTATTCTTTTGTTCTCCATTTCATTTATTTCTCGTGTATTCCTTGTTCCTTCTTTCCTTCTGCTTGCTTTGAGATTTGTTTGATGTTCTTTCTCTAGTATCTCCAGTTGTTCAGTTAGGTCTTTGGGTTTAGCTTTTTCTCTTTTAATGTAGGCATTTAAGGCTATAAATTTTCCTCTCAGCACTGCCTTTGCTGTATCCTATAGGTTTGGATATGTTGTGTTCTCATTTTCATTTTTCTTGAGATGTTTACTTATTTCTCTCACAATTTCTTCTTTGACCCATTATTGTTTAAAAGCATGCTGTTTAACCACCATATATTTGTGAAATTTCTGGTTCTCTGTTGGTAATTGATTTTCAGCTTCATTCCATTACGATCAGAGACAGGGCTTTGTATTATTTCAATGCTTTTAAATTTGCAAAGATCTGTATTGTACCCCTGCATATGGTCTATCCTGGAGAATGTTCCAGAAAGACTTGCAAAGAATGTATATCATTTGTTTTGTGGTACAGTGTTCTATATAGGTCTGTTAGGTCTAGTTCTTTTATAATATTATTCAGGTTCTCTGTGTCCACTGATCATCCGTTTAGATGTTCTATCTATTGGACAGAATGGTGTGCTGAAGTCTCTCACTTTTGTAGAGATGTCTATGACTTCTTTCAATTTTGCTATTGCCCAATTTGGGGCACCTTGATTAGATGCATAAATATTTATCATTGTTATTTCTTCTTGGTGAATTTCCCCTTTTATTACTATACAGTGTTGTTCTTTGTCTCTTACAATATTTTTGCATTTAAAGTTTATTTTGCCTGATATTACTACAGGTATTCCTGCTTTACTTTGGTTACTATTTTCATGGAATATCTTTTTCCATCCTTTTACTTTCAACCTATTTGAATCTTTGGGTCTAAAATGACTCTCTTGTAAACATCACATAGTTGGATCATATTATTTTTATCCATTCTGCCAGTCTGTGTCTTTTGATTGGATAGTTTAGTCCTTTAACATTTAATATTATGACTGCAAAAGCCATCCTTACTTTGACCATTTTATCTTTTGGCTTTTATTTGTCAGATCTATTACTTTTCTTTCTTTTAATCCTTTCAGTTACCCTTACTGACAGTCATCATTTCTATACTCTCCTCTAAGCCTCTCTCTTTTGTGCTTTTTTTTTTTCAGCCAGCAGAACTCCCTTTAGTATTTCTTGTAGGGTAGGTTTCTTGTTAACAAACTCTCTCAGCTTTTGTTTATCTGTGAACATTTTAAACTCTCCCTCACTTTTGAAGGATGGCTTTGCTGGATAGAGAATTCTTGGCTGGCAGTTTTTCTCTTTCAGTATCTTAAATATACCATACCACTGCCTTCTCAACCCTGTGGTGTCTGATGAGAAGGCATCGTTGAGCCTTATTTGGCTTTCCTTGTATGTGGTGAGTCACTTTTCTCTTGTTGCTTTTAGGATTCTCTCCTTTTTGGCATTTGACAGGCTGATTAGTATATGTCTTGGAGTGGGTCTATTCAGATTTAGTCAATTTTGAGTACATTGGGCTTTTTGAATTTGCATATTTGTGTTTTTTATAAGGGTTGGGAAATTTTCAGCCAATATGTCAAGTACCTTCCCGGCCCGTTACTCTTGTCTTCTTCTGGAAGACCTATAATGCATATATTTGCACACTTCGTGTTGTCAGTCATTTCCCTGAGACCCCAGCTCAGGACCAAGGCTGTGGACCCCTGCTGTCCTGTTTCACTGGCCAACATTGAGACAGGGGTTCTCCCTGTCTCTCCCAGATGCTGCAGCCCATCAGGGAAGACCCAGGCATGCTGAGGACTATTGACCTCAGGGGTGGGGAAAGGGCACCTGGGGCTGCAGTGGAGCTCAGTCATCTGCTGCAGCTTCTCTGTTTGTGGAAACAGTGGGGGTGTGAGCACCCTTGGCTCCTGTGCAGACAGGTTCAAAGCTATGAGACCCAGAGGGCCATCCTCTCTAGCCAGCACATGGAACAGGACTCTGCCGCCTCACCCACTTTTCCCAAGGGGAGGGATTCCCTGTCTCCTCTAGCCTGCTGCATCCAGCCAGATGAGAGCCACACGTGTCCTGATCCACCAGCCTTGGGGATGAGCAATGGGTGCCGGGACCTCTGGTGTAAATCAATCTCTAGCCACACTCTGAGTTTGTGAAACCAACAGAGCTGCAGGCTCCTGGGCTGCCACGTGGAAAGGCTCTAGGCTGCCGGATTGAAAGGGTTAACTTCACCAGCCAACAGCTTGCCCAGACTGGTTGAGTCTACTGGTTTCAGGTGTGAGGGATGGGTGACAGAAACTCCATGGAGATTAGTCTTTACCGTCAGTCACTCAGCTTGTGGAACCAGTGGAGCTGCAAGCTGCCTGGAAAGGCTCTAGGCTGCAGGATTGAGAGGGTTAACTTCTCTAGCCAAGAATTTGCCCTGGACTGAGCTCTCTGCTGGCCTTCCGGGTGGGGGTGGGGTGATGGGAACAGCAATGGAGACCTTCCTCATGCTGAAGTTGCCCCCCTCATGGGATCGATGGAGCTTCCGAGCTCCTGCATGAAAAGGCTCCAGGCTGTGGGACCATGAGGGGTAACTTCACTGGCTCTCACGTGGGGTAGGACTGCACTGTGTCTCACCAGCTGGTGAGAACCAAGCACAGCTGCAGCTCTGGGAGATCAGCAGCTGACTTGGTTGAGCTCATTCACCACAGTTTCTCACTCATTATCTCTCCTTTTTGGTCCAACTCCTCATATCTTGCATGGTCCTTCCCTGGTCTCCCGAGCCCCAAAACCACTGCTTTGGATATTTCCTGCTTGTTCTCAAGGTTCTTTTTATGAGGGAGTGAGCTCTGCCCATTCTTATTCCATCATCTTCCCAGAAGTTGATCATAATGATTTGGGGGATGTGATTTGTATTCAAAAGACATATAATAATTTTAAAATTACTGTCTCTCACTTCTGAAGGCTTTACATACTACACATTTATTGGGCAGCTATTAATGTACAAGTACTGGTGTTTGGCACCAGGGCTACTAATATATTGTTTTATTTTGTTTAAAAAAAAGTGTCTTTGCCCTTGAAGGATCCAAAGTGTAGCAGGAGAGAAATAAATGTTAAAAAGATTGTTATCATAGATTTTGTTTGGGGACTTTTACAAAGCTTTCTTAGAGAAGTAAAAGAAAAAGGGGCTCAGTAGTTGAGCTGCTAAAGACAAAAGGACAGGACTAGACCATAAGAAAGAGTGGAGAGGAGAGGGTCTCTACCTGTGGATCCTCCTATATGCATCCTGCTCCTCCTGGCACAGGATCTTGGGCAGCTCTACTGCTGATTCAAGGCACACTTTCCCAATGGTGACATGAGGTACAATATGGATTGGGATTTCGATTCTTTCATACCTGCAAGGCAATCAATTCAAGAGAGGTTTTAATCCTAAATTGTAACAATCAGAATTTCTGTACAGTTTTAGTGGAAATTTTGGGATACAGTGCTCTTCAAATATTAAGCATTCCTGTAGTTTATATTAGTGGCTCATCTTCAAAGTGGATAGAGTTCCAACTAGGTTCATCTGGGGAGAAAATCCAAAATCCATTTGTAGAGCCTGTATTCTTTAATCCCATAGAAAATCTGAAGCCACTTTGGTAAACTTGACAGAGGCCTTCGGAGCTCAAGGTCCTTATGCCTGCTCCCCAGACTAGGGAGATAACTAACTAATACTACAGTCAGTCAGAAAGTTGCCATTGTGGTTGAACAGATTGTTTGTAAAGTCCGAGGAAGAGGAACTGCAAAATCTTCAGTGACTCCATTAGTTTATGTACATGGGATTACACACATAGTTGCTCACTTGTTCTACCTGTGTTCACCATCAGCTTTCACTTCCCATTCTCTCCCCTTGGGGGGAAATAGGTAAGAAATTCACAAATACTTGCATTTTCGTGTTGGTGTAGGGGAAACAGATATGCTTGTTACTGAGGCCAACCAATCTACCTCTACCTGCTTCTCACTCCAAAACACACCTAAACTCCACCTAATAGTGCATTCAGTGGAGCATCTAGGTTGAGGTTCCCTGGCACTGTGAGGATCCACTGGCATGTGGTGGTAAACCAGCATAAGATATAGCTTCCTTCCTTTTTTCTCCAACCAGTGGAGTGTGGCTGGGCCCCATAGCATAACCTAGATGGAAGCACTTCCTCCAAAACACTCACACACACACAAGTAGTCAGGGAGGACTTCATGACAGGGTATGCCACAGCTGCTAGTGATTTGCAGAAGCCCCTTTGCAATAACACACAGTGACAATTATTACTAATGGTTCCAGAAACCTAGAAGAAGTTTGCTGCTGTTAGTCTGGTTAGCAGGGTTCCCCATGGACTTTTTAAGGATCATGAGCAGAAATGGTTCCAGTGGTCCACTGGGTTTTGACATGTATCTTCATAAATTCCTAGTGGAAATAGCCACAGCTTTTGTCACCTTACTCAGAACTATAGTCCCTAGGTAGGACCTAGGTAGGTAGAGGTCCAAAGATTATGACAGAAGTTCTGCTTCTGCTCGATGGTTAAGACCAATCCTATTTTAAGCAACTAGAGTAGTTGGGCCAAATAAAATAGCATCTGTTGGAATGCACTGAAGAACTACTAAGGCACTTGGTAATTGTAGGGCCAAGATCCAGGACAGGAGGAAAATTCAGAAAGATTAGCCTGGCATTTACAGATATTTTTCCTGGAAAGGCATCTGCTGAATCTCGAGGAGGAAACTTAGAGGTTGGAAAATTTCAGAGGTTCTCAAAAGGCTTATGGGGCTAGGGTGACAATACTTGGAGTTCAGGACCTGTCAAGATGGGGAAACCCTGGTAAACTTCCCTCCAGACCATGGGTTGGGACCTCAACACTATACGTACTAGGAGTAACAAGAGACCAGCCCCCAGAGGGCCTGGAGACTCAACTTTGAATCATCTCACATCCTGATTGGATTAAAGTGATCTGATAGTTCTGCTTCCACTTGGGATATAGAAGGTCACCAAACATCATTGCTCCTAGCATAAGAAAAAAAAACAACAAATAAATTAAAAAGTATAGATTTTTTTAAAAGACACTGGAGATCCATGAGTGCAAAATTAAGTCTAAATGAACTACATTCCAGAGAGGGACAAGCCATCCTACATGAGTAGAGACCAGTGGCCAGTCTCCCCTCTGGGGACATCTGTCTTGTCTGGGCACAGACATGTAAAGGATGGGGTTTCTCATACATAGATGAATTCTACTGGGCTAAGGAAACATCAGTGTGGCTTGTAACAATCATGTGGATTGGTATGACAGATGACAGACTGGAATCTGCAGAAGTCAAAACCAAGTTAGTTCTCCCATCTCACTTATTTTGCCCCACAGAACTTGCTGAAAACATGGAGGCATAGGAGTCTGGAATCTGACCTGGAAAGCAGAGAGAGAGAGAGAGAGAGAGATCTCTTCATAGCTTCGTGTTGATTAGATATAAATATCCTGATAAAGGATGGAATGGGAATACACATAGGGCAGATTTCACCCTGTGCTCAAATCCCAATAAACTGAAGCAAAACAAAAGATAACTAAAATTAGCAACACAGCTCTGACCCAGCTAACTCCTAACTGGATGGAAGTGATGAGCCTCACACCCTAGTTAGTTGTTTGAAATTGGAATAGGCATGCCCTCTCTAAAAGATAATAATATTTAGTGCAGTTACTGTGGTTCTTTTAATCACAAAGTCTGCCACAGAACTAAAAAAACATTGACAGGCATGAGAAAGCAGGAAAATGTGACAGATGATCAAGAGAAAAAGTTAACAGAGGAAGAACCACAGATGACACAAATATTGGAATTACTAGACAAGGAATTTAAAAATAGCTATTAAAATAAGTTAAAGACATTAGAGGAAAAGACGAGCAAAATGAATTAAAAGTGGAGAATTTTAACACAGAAATACAAGCTCTAAAAATGAACCAAATGGACATTGTAAAACTGAAAAGTATTTAAATTTAAGAAACATTTGAGGGACTTAAAAGTCACGTCAATAAAATATACCCTAAGAGAATCAAAGAGTGAAAAAAGAATAAATGAACAGTCGAGTGTGACAGAACTATAGGGCAATGTGTACCACTCTAATTTATACATAATTGGAGTAACAGAAGTAGAGCAGAGAATGGAGCAGAAGAAATATTTGACAATATAATGACTGAGAATTCTCCAAAATTGATGAGAAACATCAACCCACTGATGAATCTCAGCTACCCACAAGCAATATGAATACAAAGAAAACTAACCTAAGCACATCATAGCAGCCAAAGATAAGAAAAAATGATCAGTTTAAGGACCAGTGATAAAAATGATAGCTGACTTTTTACCAGAATTCATGAAGATTGGAAAAGAGTGGAATGACATCTTTAAGGTAAAAAAGAAAAAAAAATAGTCAACTTAAAATTTTATATCAAAGCAAAATAGACATTTTCAGGAAGGAAAAAAGCGGACCAGATTCATCTCCAGCAGACCTGCACTACAAAACATAAGAAAAGTTCTTCAGACTAAAGAGAAATTATTTCAGATGGAAGCCTGGATCTACAAGAAGAAATTGAAAACCACCAGAATGGTATAGTTGTTACACAGTTTGTTTATCCCTTCAATTGTTGACATTTGGGTTGTTCCCAATTTTTGACAATTTATAGAGTGGCCATAAACACATCTAAGTTTTGTTGTTAAATAAGTCTTTATTTCCATATGGAAAACATCCAGTAGACGGATTGCTGGGCCATATGTTAAGTGTGTATGTAATTTTTAATGCAATTTTATTGAGATATATTCACACACCAAATAATCCATCCAAAGTGTACCATCAGTGGCTCCTAGTATCATCACATAGTTGGGCAATCATCACCACAATCAATTTTAGAAAATTTTCATTAATCCAAAAATAAAAATAAGATAAAAATATAAAAGAAAGCCTCTCTCTGGCTAAGCCAACTTGAAAGGTGAAATCACTGCCCTCCCCCCTACGTGGGATCAGACACCCAGGGAAGTGAATCTCCCTGGCAACGTGGAATATGACTCCCGGGGAGGAATGTAGACCCGGCATCGTGGGATGGAGAACATCTTCTTGACCAAAAGGGGGATGTGAAAGGAAATGAAATAAGCTTCAGTGGCAGAGAGATTCCAAAACGAGCCGAGAGATCACTCTGGTGGGCACTCTTACGCACACTTTAGACAACCCTTTTTAGGTTCTAAAGAATTGGGGTAGCTGGTGGTGGATACCTGAAACTATTAAACTACAACCCAGAACCCATGAATCTCGAAGACAGTTGTATAAAAATGTAGCTTATGAGGGGTGACAGTGGGATTGGGAATGCCATAAGGACCAAACTCCACTTTGTCTAGTTTATGGATGGATGTGTAGAAAAGTAGGGGAAGCAAACAAACAGACAAAGGTACCTAGTGTTCTTTTTTACTTCAATTGCTCTTTTTCACTCTAATTATTATTCTTGTTATTTTTGTGTGTGTGCTAATGAAGGTGTCAGGGATTGATTTAGGTGATGAATGTACAACTATGTAATGGTACTGTAAACAATCGAAAGTACAATTTGTTTTGTATGACTGCGTGGTATGTGAATATATCTCAATAAAATGATGATTAAAAAAAAAAAAAAAAAAAAAAAGAAAGCCTAAAATATCCCATACCCCTTATCCCCCGCTATTGTTGACCCTTAGTATTGATGTGGTACATTTGTTACTGTTCATGAGAGAATATTAAGATATTATTGTTAATTATAGTCCATAGTTTACAATAGGTACATTTTCTCCCGAATACCACTCTATTATTAACTCTTTTCAATAGAGATCATTTGTTCTAGTTCATAAGAGAACATTTTAGTATTTGTACTGTCAATCACAGTTATTGTCCACCAGAAGATTCACTGTTATACATTCCCATGTTTTCACCTCCAGCTATACTTCTGGTGACATACATGACTCTAAATTACCCCTTTCAACCACATTCACTCACAATTCAGCACTATTAATTATACTCATGATAATGTGCTAACATCACCTCTATCTGTTTCCAAACGTTTAAGTTCAACCTAATTAGACATTCTGCACATGTTAAGCAACCACTGGGCAGTCTCTTGCCTCATTTTAACCTGTACTAACCCATATTCTATATTCTATATTTTATGTCCATGAGTTTACATTTATAATTAGTTCCTATTAGTGAGATCATACAATATTTGCCCTTTTATGTCTGACATTTCACTTAACGTAATGTCCTCAAGGTTCATCCCTGTTGTCACATACTTCAGGACTTTGTTACTTCTTACTGCTGAATAATATTCATTCATATGTATATACCACATTTTGTTTATCCATTCATCTGTTGATAGACACTTGGATGGTTTCCATCTTTTGTCAATTGTGAATAATGCTGCTATGAACATCTGTGTGCAAATGTCTGTTCGTGTTCCGCTTTCAGATCTTCTGGGTATATAACAAGTAGCAGAATTGCCAGATTATCCTTCACAACAGCTGTACCATTTTACAGTCCTACCAGCAGTGAATAAGTGTTCCCATTTCTCTGCATCCTCTCAAACAGTGTGGTTTTCTGTTTGTTTAATAGCAGCCTTTCTAGTAGGTATGAGATGATATCATATTGTGGTGTCCCTAATTGCTAGTGAAACTGAGCATCTTTTCATGTGCTTTTTAGCCATTTGTATTTCCTCTCTGGAAAAATATCTATACATGTCTTTTGCCCATTTTTTTTCAGGCTGTTCATTTTTCTATTGTAGAGTTGTAGATTAATTTTTATATATTCTGGACATCAATCCCATATAAGATATGTGGTTTCCAAATATTTTTTTTCCCACTGAGTTGGCTGCCTTTTCACCCTTTTGACAAAGGCCTTTGAAGCACGGAAGTAATGAATCTTGAGGAGTTGCCATTTGCCTATTTTTTTCTTTCACTGTATGTGCTTTCGGTGTAAGGTCTAGTAAACTACCTGCTATCACTAGATCTTGAAGATGTTTCCCTACATTTTCATCTAGGAATTTTATGGTACTGGCCTTTATATTTAGGTCTTTGATCTATTTTGGGTTAATTTTCATAGGGTGTGAGATAGGGATCCTCTATCATTGTTTTGGATTTGGATATCCAGTTCTCCCAACACCATTTATTGAAGAGACTGCTCTGTCCAAGTTGAGTGAATTTGGGAGCCTTATCAAAAATCAATTGACCAGATTGATCTGAGAGTCTATTTCTGAACTCTCAATTTGATCCTATTGATCAGTATGTCTATCTCTATGCCAGTACCATGCTGTTTTGAGCACTGTGGCTTTATAATATGCTTTAAATTCTGGAAGCTTGAGTCCTCCCACTTCATTCTTTTTCAAGATGTTTTTGGCTATTTGGGGCCCCTTACCCTCCCAAATAAATTTGATAATTAGCTTTTCCATTTCCACAAAGTAGGCTGTTGGAATTTTGATTGGTATTGCATTGAATCTGTAGATCAATTTGGGTAGAATTGACATCTTAATGACATTTAACCTTCCAATCCATTTAGGTCTTCTTGATTTCTTTCAGCAGTGTTTTCTAGTTGTCTGTGCACAAGTCCTTTACATCCTTAGTTGAATTTATTTCTAGATATTTAATTCTTTTAGTGTATATTGTATATGGAAATTTATTCTTGATTACCTCCTTGGATAGCTTATTACTACTGTATAGAAACCCTACTGATTTCTGCACATTGATCTTGTATCCACCACTTTGCTGAGCTCATTTATTAGCTCAAGTAGCTTTGTCATAGTTTTTTTCAGGATTTTCTAAATATAGGATCATGTCATCTGCAAATAGCAAAAGTTTTACTTCCTCCTTTCTGATTTGGATGCCTCCTATTTCTTTTTTTTTCTCCTAATTGCTCTGATTAGAACTTGTAGCCCAATGTTGAATAACAGTGGTGACTGTGGGCATCCTTGTCTTGTTCCTAATCTAAGAGGGAAAGCCTTCAGTCTCTCACCTTTGAGTATGATATTAGCTGTGGGGTTTTCATATATGCCCTTTATCATGCTGAGAAATATTCTTTTCTGCCTTTTGCAGTGTTTTTATCCAAAAAGGATATGGATTTTGTCAAATGCCTTTTCTACATCAATTGAGATGATCATGTGGGTTTCCCCATTTGATTTGTTGATGTGGTATATTACATTAATCGATTTTCTTGTGTTGAACCATCCTTGCATACCTGGAATAAAACCCATTTGGTCATGGTGTATAATTCTTTGAATATGCTGTTGCATTCAATTTGCAAGTATTTTGCTGAGGATTTTTGCATCTATATTTATTAGAGAGATTGGTCTGTAGTGTTTTTTTTTTCTTGTAGTACCTTTATCAGGCTTTAGTATTAGGGTGATGTTGGCTTCATAGAATGAATTCAGTAGTGTTCCATCTTCAATTTTCTGGAAGAGTTTGAGCAGGATTGGAGTTAATTCTTCTTGGAATGCTTGGTAAAATTCCCCTGTGAATCCATCTGGACCTGAGCTTTTCTTTGTGGGAAGATTTTTGATGGGATCTCTTTGCTTGTGATTGGTTTGTTCAGGTCTTCTATTTCTTCTTGACTCAATGTAGGTTGTTCTTGTGTTTCTAGGAAATTTTCCATTTCATCTAAGTTGACTACTTTGTTGGCATACAGTTGTTCATATTATCCTCTTTTGATCTTTTTTACTTTAGGGGGGTCTGTGGTAATGACCCCTGTCTCTTCTGATTTTGTTTATCTGCAGCTTCTCTCTTTTTGTCTTTGTCAGTCTAGCTAAGGGGTTCTCGATTTTATTGATTTCAACTTTTGATTTTATTGATTCTCTGTATTGTTCTTTTGTTCTCCATTTTACTTACTTCTCCTCTATTCTTTCTTATTTCTTTCCCTCTGCATCCATTGGGATTAGTTTGAAGTTCTTTCTCTAGTTTCTCCAGTTGTTCAGTTAGGTCTTTGGTTATAGCTCTTTCTTACTTTTTAATGTAGGCATTTAGGGCTATAAATTTCCCTCTCAGCATGGACTTCACTGCAATCCATAGGTTTTGATATGTTGTGTTCTTGTTACTATTCATCTCAAGACATTTTTACTGATTTCTCTTTCAGTTTCTTCTTTGAGCCATTGATTGTTTAAGAGCATGTTGCTTAACTTCCATATATTTTTTAAATTTCCAGTTCTCACATTGTTATTGATTTCCAGTTTCATTCCATTGTGGTCAGAGAAATTGCTTTGCATAATGTTCTAGTTTGCTAATGCTGCTGGCATGCAAAACACCAGAAATGGATTGGCTTTTATAAAGGGGGGGTTATTTGGTTACACAGTTACAGTCTTAAGGCCATAAAGTATCCAAGGTAGCACATCAGCAATCGGGTACCTTCACTGAAGGATGGCCAATGGTGTCCAGAAAACTTCTGTTAGCTGGGAAGGCACGTGGCTGGCGTCTGCTCCAAAGTTCTGGTTTCAAAATGTGCTTTCTCCAAGGACATTCCACTCTAGGCTGCAGTTCCTCAAAAATGTCACTCTTAGTTGCACTTGGGGTATTTGTCCTCTCTTAGCTTCTCCAGAGCAAGAGTCTGCTTTCAACAGCCATCTTCAAAATGTCTCTCATCTGCAGCTCCTGTGCTTTCTTCAAAGTGTCCCTCTTGGCTGTAGCTCCTCTTCAAAACATCACTCACAGCTGCACTGAGTTCCCCCTGCCCATCAGCTCATTTATATGGCTCCAGTAACTCAACTTAGACCCACCCCAAATGGGCAGAGCAACACCTCCATGGAAATTATCTAATCCGAGTCATCACCCACAGCTGGATGGGGCACATTCCAAAGAAACACACAAAGAATCACAATCTAATCAACACTGATAACATCTGCCCACACAAGATTACATCAAAGATAATGGCGTTTGGGGGGACATAATACATTCAAACTGGCACACATAATTTTAATCTTTTTAAAATTTAAGACCTGTTTTGTGCCCCAGCATATGGTCTATCCTGGAGAATGTTCCATAAGAACTTGAGTAGAATGTATATCCTGCTGTTTTGTGGTGCAATGCTCTATATATCTGTTAGGCCCAGTTCATATTGTTTATGTTCTCTGTTTTCTTACTGATGCTGTTTAGATGTTCTATTGGAGAAACTGGTGTGTTGATGTCTCTCACTACTTTTGTGTATACATCAGTCACTCCCTTCAGTTTTGCCAGTGCTTGCCTCATGTACTTTGGGTCACCTTGATTGGGAGTAAAAAAATTTATGAAGTTATTTCTTCTTAGTGAATTGGCCCTTTTATTAATATATAGTGTCTTTCCTTGTTTCTTACAACATGTTTGCATTTAAAGTCTATTTTATCTGATATTAATATAGCTACTCCAGCTTTTTTTTTGGTTACTGCTTCCATTCCATCCTTTCACTTTTGACGTATTTGTATCTTTGGGTCTAAAATGAGTCTCTTGTAACAGCATATAGTTGGATCATATATTTTTTTATCCAGTCTGTTAATCTGTGTCTTTTGATTGGGGAGTTTAAGCCATTAACATTCAATGTTATTACTGTAAAAGGCGTCCTTACTTTGACAATTTTATCCTTTGGCTTTTATTTGTCAGGTATATTTTTTTCTCTCTTTTTATCCCTTCAGTTACCCTTACTGATAACTTTCATTTCTGTACTCTCCTCCAAGCTTCTCTCTTATCTGTTTTTTTTCCATCCAGCAGAACTCCCTTCCATATTTCTTGCAGGGCTGGTCTCTTGTTAACAAACTCTCGGCTTCTGTTTATATGTGAATATTTTATGCTCTCCCTCACTTTTGAAGGACAGCTTTGCTGGATAAAGAATTCCTGGTTGGCAATTTTCCTCTTTCAATATCCTAACCATATCATACCACTGCCTTCTTGCCTCCATGGTGTCTGATGAGAAGTCAGCTTGAGCCTTATGGTGCTTCCCTTGGATATGGTAAATTGCTTTTCTCTTGCTGCCCTCAGGACTCTCTCCTCTTCAGCATTTGACAGTTTGATTAGTAGTGTATTGGAGTGGGTCTATTCAGATTTATTCTATTTGGTGTACATTGGGCTTCTTTGATTTGTGTATTTATGTCTTTTATAAGGGTTGTGAATTTTTCAGCTATTATGTCCTCAAATATTCTTCCTGGCCTTTTACCCTTCTCTTCGTCTTCTGGGACAACTATAACACGTATATTTTTTAGTTGATTTAAAAAAAAAAAAAGTTAAAAAAAAACAAGGAAAAAAATATGTAGAGCCCCCTTGAGGAGCCTGTGGAGAATGCAGGGGTGTTGGCCTACTCCACCTTGATGGTTGCTAACATGATCACAGACACAGGGGACTGGTGGTTTGATGGGTTGAGCCCTCAACCACAGGATTTACCCTTGGGAAGACTGTTGCTACAAAGGAGAGGCTAGGCCTCCCTATAATTGTGCCTAAGAGTCTCCTCCCCAATGCCTGTTTGTTGCTCAGATGTGGCCCTCTCTCTCTACCTAAGCCAACTTGAAAGGTGAAATCACTGCCCTCCCCTCTACGTGGGATCAGACACCCAGGGGAGTGAATCTCCCTGGCAACGTGGAATATGACTCCCAGGGAGGAATGTAGACCCGGCATCGTGGGATGGAGAACATCTTCTTGACCAAAAGGGGGATGTGAAAGGAAATGAAATAAGCTTCAGTGGCAGAAAGATTCCAAAAGGAGCTGAGAGATCACTCTGGTGGGCACTCTTACGCACAATTTAGACAACCCTTTTTAGGTTCTAAAGAATTGGGGTAGCTGGTGGTAGATACCTGAAACTATCAAACTACAACCCAGAACCCATGAATCTCGAAGACAATTGTATAAAAATGTAGCTTATGAGGGGTGACAATGGGATTGGGAAAGCCATAAGGACCACACTCCCCTTTGTCTAGTTTATGGATGGATGAGTAGAAAAATAGGGGAAGGAAACAAACAAACAGACAAAGGTACCCAGTGTTCTTTTTTGCTTTAATTGCTCTTTTTCACTTTAATTATTATTCTTGTTATTTTTGTGTGTGTGCTAATGAAGGTGTCAGGGATTGATTTAGGTGATGAATGTACAACTATGTAATGGTACTGTGAACAATCGAATGTACGATTTGTTTTGTATGACTGTGTGGTATGTGAATATATCTCAATAAAATGAAGATTTAAAAAAAATGTATATTTTTGCACTTCATGTTGTCAATCATATCCTTGAGATCCAGCTCAAATTTTTCATTTCATCTACACTACCCTTCATTTCCATAATATCTGCTACCTTTATATGTAATCTTTCAAATTCTTTATGCTTTCCTAGTGACTTCTTAATATCTTTTATTTCTTTCACCATCTTGTTGAAATTATTTAGATTTGTTTGACCATTTTTGATTCTGCATTTCCTTGGACTTTTTAATTTGATCATTTTGTTTGGCCATATCTTCTTGCTTCTTAATGTGCCTTGTAATTTTTTGCTGATTTCTGGGCATCTGATTATCTTGAAAGATTATTTTGAAAGTTGATTTCCCTCTTGTCTAAGAGTTTGTTTTCACTGGGTTCATGTTGAAGGTTTCTGTTGGCACTACATTTATCTCTATTTCACAGCCAAACCAGGACCACGCAGAGGGTGCAGACCTGTACCAAAGGGTCCTAGGGAAAGGGTCAGGGAAGTAGCTTCTTAAACTGCATTTCCCCAGCCTGCCCAGCAGATGGTGCGCTTCAGCAACCTATTCCCCACAGCCCTACACAGGTATGGTTTTTGAAATCCGTCTGATTCATCTGTTTCTATGGAGCTGTGAACTTCTGAGCTTCTGCATGGAAAGGCTCCAGGCTACGGGACCATGAAGGTTACCTTCAGTGGTCCTCAGGTAGAGTAGGATTGTGTCACATCTCACCAGCTGGTAGGAACCAAGCTGTCCCACATCAGCCAGGCTCAGGGGTGAGGGATGGGCAATGGGAACTGCAGAGACCAATCTCCCTCCACAGTCTCTCAGTTTGTGGGATTATTGGAGCTGTCAGCTTCCGGGAGTCTCCAGGGAAAGGCCCCAGGCTGTGGGACCGTGGGGGTTAACTTTGCTGGCTCTCAGGTAGAGTAGGACTGCACCGTGTCTTACCAGCTGGAGAGAACCAAGCCATCCCACAGCTGCCATGCTCAGGGAGGAAAAGGGGCACCAGCTGCCATGGCTGAGTTCAGTCACCACCATTTTTCAGTCATATTTCTCCATTTTTTCATCCAGCTCTTTCTTATATGTTGCGGTGGCCCTTCCCTTGTCTTCTGAGCCCCCAAACTGCTGCTTCAGATAATTCCTGCCTGTTCTCTACGTGCTTTTGGTGGAGGAGTAGGTTCTTCCTGTTCTTATTCCACCATCTTCCCATAAGTCAGTGTATATTTAATTTACGAAAAACCACCAGTTTTCCAGAATGGCAGTACAATCTTTCATTCCCTCCAGCAGTATGAGAGCTTCAATAACTCTATATCCTCATCAGAAATTGGTAATGTAAGTATTTTTTATTTTAGTCATTCTAATAGGTATGTAGTAGAGTCTAATTGTGGTTTTAATTTGCTTATTTGCTTTCCTAAATGGCTAATGATGTTGAATGGGTTTTTTGTTGTTTTTGCTGAACATTTTTTTTCATTTTTCATCTTATTTGCCATCCTTAAATCTTCTTTGTTGAAGTGTCTGTCCTTTGCTCGTTTTTAATTGAGATGTTTGTTTTCTTATTGTTGATTTGCCAGAATTCTTTATATATTTTGGATGCTGGTTTTTTGTAGGATATGTGGTAGCTTCACATTTCACTTATTTCCTTTTGCAGAGCAAATTTTTTCATTTTTATAAAGTCCAATTTCTTTCACTTTGGGTATCATTTCTAAGTTCACCCAACCCCTACATTTTCTTTTGTTTGTTTATGCACATGGATGAGCAACTGTTCCAATAGCATTTATTGAAAACACTGTCCTTTCTCCACTAAAAGTGTCTTGGTTTCTTGGGGCTACTATAACAAATTACCACAAACTTCGTGGCTTAAAACAACAGAAACTTACTCCCTCTCACTTCTGGAGGCTAGAAGTTTGAAATCAACGTATGTACAGGGCCATTCTCCCTCTGAAAATTCTGGGGAGAATCGTTTCTTGCCTCTTCTAGCTTCTGGTAGGTCCAGTCACTCCTTGGCTTGTGGTATCATTACTCCAATCTTTGCCTCCTTCTTCACATGGCCTTCTCTGTTTTGTCCTCTCTTGTTCTCTTACAGACACTTGTCATTGGATTTAGGGCTCATGCTAATCCAAGTTAATCTCATCTCTAGATCCTTAGCTTAATTATATCTGAAATGAACCTTTTTCCAAATAAAGTCATATTCACAGATTTGTGGCAGGATATATATATATATTTGAGGGGCACTACTCAGTCCACTAGAGTCTACTCTCTGGCCACTCAAAATTCAAATCCATTCTATGTGCAAAATTCATTCATACCATACCAGTATCCCTTAAGTCTGAACCCATTTCAGCATCAATTTTAAGTTGAAAACCTCATCCAAATATCATCAGCTCAAAAATTCCCAAATCTTGTTTGAAATCATCTATATCAAGTATGGGTGAGACTCTGGGTATGATCAGTCCTTGGGCAAAATTCATCTATGTGCCTATGAAATGAGAAAATAAGTTATCTGCTTCCAAAGTACAATGGTGGAACTGGCATGGGATAGACATTCCCATTCCTAACAGGAGAAAATGGAAGGAATAAAGGGGTCCAAAGCAAGTCCAAACCAAGTCCAAAACTCAGAAGGGCAAATTCCATCAGGTTTCAAGGCCTAAGAATAATCTCTGTGACTTGATGCTCTACCCTCTGCACCGCACTGGTGGCTCTGTTATCCTCTGAGCTATCATCCTCTGAGTGGCTCTGCCCTCACCATCACGCTTCCTTTTCACTGAAAGGTAGCACATTTTTGTAGCTTATTAGCTCTATCAGCCTGTTTCCTGCTTGTAGACTCTGGAAGTTCAACAGCCTTCCTTCATTTCATCCTGTCTCTGTTTCCTTCAGTCCAAGCTGGCAGCATGTCTGCTGATACATAATTCTGAAAGACCTGTGGATCGCTCACATATGTCAAAGTGACCCATGTAACTAGACAAGAGGCTTCACCGCAGATCTTTCCTGGATAAACCCATCTCTGTTCCTGGCTTCTGCTAAGACTGGATTCATGAGTCACACACATAATCTATCCAGCTAAAAGTTATCCAGCTATACTCTTGGCCTACTCTCCAGAGCATGCTTTTCCAACAATGACTTTCCTAACTTTAGCATCCTTTGCAATCTGGATAGAATGAGAACCTACCAAATCATCAAATGCCTGTTACTTTTTATTTAATAGTTCCTTCCTCAATTTATCTCTTCTCACATTTTTCTGTGCACAGCAAGGAGAAACCAGTTTGCAAAATCATTGAATATGGTTTGTAGAATACAGAAATCACAACCATAGAGAGGCTAATAGTAAATATAAAATAAAAAATACCAATACCAGGGAATGGACATACAATAGACTCCAAATAATTAAAGAAAAGGATGGAAGAGAGGCAAAAATGCAATCAACAGTGGAACTAATACATGATGCAATAAAGCCAACAGAAGAAATTTGAAAATGAGTTTAACATTTTCATAGAGATTAAAGAAGATACCACATCCATGAAACAGCCAATTTATCACAGAAAAACAGAAGTCATGGAAATTAAAATGAATTCTGAAATGAAATATTCATTAGAGAGACTGAATAATAACATGGACACAGATGAAAACTGAATTAATATAATGGAGTATCAAACTAAAGTATTTTCCTAAAATGTAGTGCTAATAGTCAAAGAGATGGAGAATATGAGAGAAAAGTGGGAGATAAGGAGAACAGATCCACATATAATAGTCATTTCTGAAGGAGAGAAGGGAGAGAGTTAATTCACAAAAAGGTGAACAATACAACATATTACCAATTAGAAACAAATTAAAAATACAATATAACTTATAATTGCTCAAAAGATGGATTACATTGCTATAAAGAAAACATGTACAAGATCTGTATGCAGAAAATTACAAAATGCTGAGAAAAAATCAAAGAAGTCTAAGTAAATGGAGACATAATGTGTTTATGGATGACAAGGCTCGGTACAGTAAAGATGTCAATTCTCCAGAATGATCAATAACAATAGTAATCAAAATTCCAGCAGGATTTTTTTGTTGATATTGACAAGCTGATTCTAAAATTTATATGGAAAGGCAAAGGACCTATTGTGCTGGTTTGAATGTATTATGTCCCCCAGAAAAAGCCATATTCTTTGATGCAATCTTGTGGGGCAGACATAATAGTGGGGATTAAGTTGGAATATTTGGATTCGGAGATACGCCCCACCCAACTGTAGATGATAACTGATGGGATATTTCCACGGAGGTGTGGCCCCGCCCATTCGGGGTGGGCCTTGATCAGTGGAGCCATATAAATGTGCTGACTCAAAGAGACTGAACGGAGTGCAGCTATGAGTGACATTTTTAAGAGGAGCAACTTTTTCACTCTAATTATTATTCTTGTTATTTTTGTGTGTGTGCTAATGAAGGTGTCAGGGATTGATTTAGGTGATGAATGTACAACTATGTAATGGTACTGTGAACAATCGAAAGTACAATTTGTTTTGTATGAAAAAAAAAAAAAAAAAAAAAAAAGGAGCAAGCTTGCTAGAGAGGAACATCCCGGGAGAAAGCCATTTTGAAACCAGAACTTTGGAGCAGATGCCAGCCATGTGCCTTCCCAGCTAACAGAGGTTTTCCGGACGCCATTGGCCATCTCCAGTGAAGGTACCCGATTACTGATGTGTTACCTTGGACGTTTTGTGGCCTTAAGACTGTAACTGTGTAGTGAAATAAACCCCCATTTTATAAAAGCCTATCCATCTCTGGTGTTTTGCATTCTGCAGCATTAGCAAACTAGAACACCTATAATAGCCAAAACAATTTTGGAAAAGAAAAATAAGGATGTAGGAACCCACCCTACCCATTTCTATATATAACTGCAATAATCATGATGTGATATTGGTGAATGGGATAGATGCAGAGATCCTTGGAATAGAATAGTGTTCAGCAACAGAGCCACACAAGTATGCCAAGATGATTTGGTGTTGCAAGAATTGAACTTTCATAGGCAGATAAATGATGCTCAACCTAAACTTAGCACCTTATACATAAATTAACTCAAAATGGATAACAGATATAAATATAAAATGTGAAAGTGTAGAACTTTAGAAGAAAGCATAGGAGAAAATCTTGGTGACCTAGGGTTAGGTGATGAGTTCTTAGATCTGGTCAAAAGAATGATCTGTAAAAGAAAAAAAAAAAATCCATACTATTGGATTTCACCAAAATTAAAGAACTTTTGCTTAACCAGCCTTTGTGTCCAAATACTCTACCTTTTCTCTTGTTGCTAAGATACATTGTCCTTCCTCCTGCCTAAGACAGACTCCTCCATTTGACTCCCAGCCCTTCTCCCTGCTCAAGGACCCTGTTCCAGGAATTATCCCCTCTCTGCCCTACATCATCAATTATTCTCTTTCTTCTGGAACTTTTCTACAAGAACACAGATATTCTATTATTTCTTCAATTTTTAAGAACCATCTCGACCCCACTTCCCTTCCCACTCACTGCCCCAAGCCTAAAAGAAGTTGTTTATAACTCTGTCTTCTATTTCTTCCACTGTGTTTTATTCTCCTGGACCTACTCCAATCAGATTTTACCTATACTTCACTAAAACAGCTCTTGTCAAGATCACCAGGGACACTCATATTGATAAATTCAATGATCAGTTCTCATTCTTCATCTTAATTGATGTATCAGCACATTTTTACACAGTTATTCACTCTCCTCTCCATGAAACACTTTCTTCTCTTGGCTTCCAAGACACTATACTCATGTGATTTTCTTCTTACCTCTGTGACTGCTGTCTCCTTTGCTGGTTTCTCAACTACCCAACGTGCATACTTTGAGGTTCTCCAAAGTTCTGCAACTAAATCTCTAATCTTTTTTAAAATCTACATTCACTCCCTCAGAAAACTCATCCTGTCTCATGACTTCTAAATATCATCTGTATCCTGACAATGCCCCAATTTATAACACACTCCTGTGAAATCTAAACTCATGTATCCAACTGCCCATTCAACATCTCCCCTTGGATATCTAAGAGCCATTTCAACATTTCCCAAAATGAGCTCCCACAAGCCTATTTCTAATATTCTCCATCTCAGTGGCTGGCAATTCCATTCTTTTATTCAGGAAAAAAACCTTGCTGTTATCGTTTACTCCCCCCATCCCCATTCCTCATCAATCCATCAGGATTTCCTGTTGGTTTTATGTGCAGAACATGTTCAACATCTCACCACTTCTGCTACCACCCTGGTCCAAGGTACAATCATTGTGCTTGGGCTATTCCAAAACCTTCCTTCCACTCTTGTTTCCTGACAGTCTCTTCTCAACAAGTAGCCAGAGTGATCCTGTTAATATGAATGGCAGATTGTAGTCACCATTCTGCTCAACACCCTTCAATGGATTTCCATCTCAACCAGAATAAAAGCCAAAGTATAGTCTACAGCCTGAACAGTCCTATGCAATCGGTCCCTCTTCTACTTCTGTGACCTTGCTTTACTCTGTTCTGCCCACTTGCCTCTTTGCTGTTCCTCATACATGCCAGACCAAACCCACCTTAGAACATTTGTCCCTGCTTTTTCCTCTGCCTAGAATATTATTATGGTTACTGTATGATTTGTTCCTTCATTTTCTTCAGATCTTTATTCAAAGGTTAACTTTTCAGTGAAGTCTTCCTAGGAACCCTGTCTAACATTTCAATTATGTTCCCCAAATCACCAACATTTCATATCAACTTCCCTGTATGATTTTTATCTCCTTAGCACTTACCACTATCTAACAAAATGTGTTTTACTCGTTTATCATGCTTACTTTCTGTCTTCTTCAGGCAGTAGCTGAAGGGGAAAATAAGTTCAAGACACTTTTGTCCATATTCTTCATTACTGAATCCCCAACATTAAGAACAGTACCTGGCACATAGTAGATACTCAGTGCATACTTACTTAATGAAAAAACAAGCACATTCAACACCTAGGCACATCAGAATGAAAATCATAACACCAAAGAGAAAAGGTTATAGCAAGAAAAAAGAACACTTCTAAAGAAATAATAATAGAGTAATATCAGAATTATCAACAACATTGTGTATAAGGAAAAAAATGGAGCAATATCTTCAAGGTTATTTAGGAAAATATATTTGAACCTAGAAGTCTATACTTAACAAAACGATCATTCTTGTATAAGAGCTAAAAATGCACATTTTCAGATACGAAAGAATAAGAGAAAGTACCCCAGTGTGATGGTTAGTTCTTGTGTCAGCTTGGCCAGGTGACGGTACCCAGTGTCTAGTCAAGCAAGCACTGGCCTAACTGTTGCTGCAAGGATGTTTGTGGCTGGTTAATAAACTAACAGGCTGGTTTATTAAATCTTCAGTCAATTGGATGGAGCTGTGACTGATGACACCAACGAGGGGCATGTCTTCCACCATGAGAGAATGCAGGCAGCTGGATTTAATCCAATCAGTTGAAGACTTTTAAGTGAGACAGATAGAGGACCTTCACTTCTTCAGCTGACCAGTGAAGTGTTTCCTGAGGAGTTTGTTGAAGTTGCCAGTTTGTTTCCTCAGGAGTTCATTGAACACGTTTGTCGAAGTTGCCAGTTTCCTGAGTTCATCAAACATCTTCATTGGATTTGCCAGTTTGCTGCCTGCCCTATGGAATTTGGACTCATGCATACCCACACTTGCATGAGACACTTTTATAAATCTTATATTTATAGGTATCTCTCATTGATTCTGTTTCCCTAGAGAACCTTAACACACACAACTTGGTACCGAGAGTGGGGTGGTTCTTGAGAAACAGAATCTTAAAATTGGCTTTTACAATTTGTTTTCTACTCTGATTAGATTCAGAGGCACTAATGACTCCATTTCCAATAATCAAGATAGCACTGACAGTCCGTGGTGTGAGTTGGTAAAGGAGATACGCAAAATAGCACCGTTTGATTCTCCTAATCACACTCTTGTACAAAGCAAGGCTCTGGGTGACAGTGTTTTCAACACCTTCACAGGGTTTTGCAGAATTAAGAGGTATAATGATGTTGGCTGGCTGCTCTTAGATAAGTTGGATAAAGTTATAAGAGAAAGGGATGAGCTAAAGGCTTCAAATACAAAACTTAAAAGCCATATGACAGATGTAAAGGTTTCTATGTGTGCCCTGAAAGAAAATCTTATTTCCTGTGGCCACAGACTTGAGATTTCTGAAAACCAGATGCAGACTCTCATTGTGTGAACAGCACATTTACAATATAAACTAAAATCTCAACCTTTCAGGGTGTCTGCTGTTAAAGTACAGGCATTGATTGGAAAAGAATGGGATCCGGAAACTTGGGATACGGACATATGGATTGATAATAATGGCAGTGAGGACACTGGAACCCTGGATTCTGCTGAGTCATTATTAGATTTACCTGTAGAGGGCTGTCCTGGGGAAACAGCTTCCCCACCTCCAGTCTGCCCTAAGGAGCCTGCCATCCAACCCCCACCTGCTAATCCTGTAATCACCCCCCCTGAGGAAGCAGTCCTCACTCCTCTGTCTGTAGAGATTAATCCTGTTTTAAGAGAAGAAAATGTAACAGAATGTCCTGAGGTAAAAATGGCTTGAGGGATACTTCTAATTCTTTTCATGACCCACCACCAGTCTTTGCTTCAAGACCTATAATTAGGCTAAAGTACCAACAGGCCCCAAAGGGTGAGGTACAAAGTGTGACCCATGAAGAAGTACGCTATACTCCAAAGGAACTGTATGAGTTTTTCAACTTATACAGACAGAAACCAGGGGAATATGTGTGGGAATGGATATTAAGGGTGTGGGATAATGGTGGGAGGAATATAAGGTTGGATCAGGCTTAATTTACTGATATGGGCCCACTAAGCAGAGATTCTGCATTCAATGATGTAGCTCGAGGGGTTAGAAAGGGTGATAACTGTTTGGGTGCTTGGCTGAAACATGGATCAAAAGGTGGTCAGCATTACCGGAGGTTGAAATGCCAGAACTGCTCTGGGATAATGTAGAGGAGGGGATTCAAAGGCTTAGAGAGATTGGAATGGTAGAGTGGATTTATCATGGAAGACCTGCTCACACAGCCCTGGAATGTCCAGAGGACACACCTTTTACCAGGACTGTGAGGAATAAATTTGTGAGACTAGCTCTGTCATCCCTGAAGAGCTCTGTAGTTGCCCTTTTCTGTAGGTCACATATTACTGTGGGAACTGCTATCACTGAGCTGGAATCCTTAAACACAATGGGGATAATCGGGTCCCGAGTCGGTAGAAGCCAAGTCGCTGTAGTTAATTGCCACAGACAAGGTGGGCATGGCTACC
This sequence comes from Choloepus didactylus, assembly GCF_015220235.1. Lineage (NCBI taxonomy): Eukaryota > Metazoa > Chordata > Mammalia > Pilosa > Megalonychidae > Choloepus > Choloepus didactylus. Next base: position 192,688,868 of record NC_051334.1, on the reverse strand, counting down.
ATAATGGAAAACAGGCTCAAAGCAGCAATCAAAATAATCTCACTTGCAGAAACTTATGGATTTGGCTAGTAGATCATGCAGTACCAAGTAGTAAAATAGATGGGCAATCAACTCAATTCTTGTTTGAACTATATAAGCAGAAGAATTGTAGGCCAAGTGAACAAAAGTCTCCCTTGAATTACAAAAACAGAGTCACAGCCCCTTAATCAATTCCCAGACTTCAGACAGTTTACAGATCCAGAGCCCCGTGAATGAGGGGAAGGCTGGGTACCCTTGGGGAAGGACCCTGTTACACTGCCAAAAATTTATACTGTTAATCTTCCTCCCAGCCTTCCCCAGGGGGACCTACAGCCTTTTACCAGGGTAACTGTGCATTGGGTAAAAGGAAATGATCAGATATTTCGTGGATTATTAGACACTGGTTCAGAAATGACATTAATTCCCGGAGACCCAAAACGTCACTCTGGTCCACCAGTCAGAGTTGGGGCTTATGGAGGTCAGGTGATTGATGGAGTTTTAGCTCAGGTCCATCTCACAGTGGGTCCAGTGGGTCCCCGGACCCATTCTGTAGTTATTTCCCCAGTGCCAGAATGCATAATTGGAATAGACATACTCAGCAACTGGCAGAATCCTCACATTGCTTCCCTGACTCATGGAGTGAGGGCTATTATGGTGGGAAAGACCAAGTGGAAGCCACTAGAACTGCCCCTGCCTAGAAAAATAGTAAACCAGAAGCAATACCAGATTCCTGGAGGGACTGCAGAGATTAATGCCACTCTTAAGGACTTGAAGGATGCAGAAGTGGTGATTCCCACCACATCCCCATTCAACTCTCCTTTTTGGCCTGTGCAGAAAACAGATGGGTCTTGGAGGATGACAGTGGATTATCGTAAGCTTAACCAGGTGGTGACTCCAACTGCAGCTGGTGTTCCAGATATGGTATCACTGCTTGAGCAAATTAATACATCACCTGGTACCCTGTAAGCGCTATTGATCTGGTGAATGCTTTCTTCTCCACAGCTGTTAGTAAGGACCACCAGAAACAGTTTGCATTCAGCTGGCAAGGCCAGCAGTTTACATTCACTCTGCTACCTCAGGATTATATCAACTCTCCAGCCTGATGTCCTAATATTGTCTTCAGGGATCTTGATCATTTCTCCCTCCCACCAAGACATCACACTGGTCCATTATATTGATGATATCATGTTGATTGGACCTAGTGAGCAAGAAGTAGCAACTACTCTAGATTTGTTGGTAAGGTATTTGTGTGGCAGAGGATGGGAGATGAATCCAACAAAAATACAGGGGCTTTCGCAACTTGAAAGGTGAAATCACTGCCCTCCCCCCTACGTGGGATCAGACACCCAGGGGAGTGAATCTCCCTGGCAACGTGGAATATGACTCCCAGGGAAGAATGTAGACCTGGCATCGTGGGATGGAGAACATATTCTTGACCAAAAGGGGGATGTGAAAGGAAATGAAATAAGCTTCAGTGGCAGAGGGATTCCAAAAGGAGCCGAGAGGTCACTGGTGGGCACTCTTATGCACACTTTAGACAACCCTTTTTAGGTTCCAAAGAATTGGGGTAGCTGGTGGTGGATACCTGAAACTATCAAACTACAACCCAGAACCCATGAATCTCGAAGACAGTTGTATAAAAATGTAGCTTATGAGGGGTGACAATGGGATTGGGAAAGCCATAAGGACCACACTCCACTTTGTCTAGTTTATGGATGGATGAGTAGAAAAATAGGGGAAGGAAACAAACAAACAGACAAAGGTACCCAGTGTTCTTTTTTACTTCAATTGCTCTTTTTCACTTTAATTATTATTCTTGTTATTTTTGTGTGTGTGCTAATGAAGGTGTCAGGGATTGATTTAGGTGATGAATGTACAACTATGTAATGGTACTGTGAACAATCGAATGTACGATTTGTTTTGTATGACTGCGTGGTATGTGAATATATCTCCATAAAATGAAGATAAAAAAAAAAAATACAGGGGCTTTCCACCTCAGTAAAATTTCTAGGTGTCCAGTGGTATGGGGCCTGTTGAGATATCCTTTCTAAGGTGAAGGATAAGCTGTTGCATCTGGCCCCTCTTACAAACAAAAAAGAGGCACAATGGTTAGTTGACCTCTTTGGATTTTGGAGACAACATATTCCTCATTTGGGTGGGCTACTCCGGCCCATTTACTGAGTGACCAGAAAAGCCTGTAGTTTTGAGTTGGGATCGGAACAAGATGAGGCTCTGCTACAGGTCCAGGTTGCTGTGCAAGCTGCTCTGCCACTTGGGCCATCTGATCCAGCTGATCCAAAGGTGCTGGAAATGTCAGTGGCAAATAGAGATGCTGTTTGGAGCCTTTGGCAGGCTCCTATCACAACACAGGCCCTTAGGATTTTGGAGTAAAGCTTTACCACCCTCTACAGATAACTACTCCCCATTTGAGAAACAGCTGTTGGCCTGCTACTGGGCCTTATAGAGACAGAACACTTAACCATGGGCCACCAAGTTACCATGAGACCTGAGTTACCTATCATGAGCTGGGTGTTGTCTGACCCACCAAGCCATAAAGTTGGGCGTGCACAGCAGCACTCCATCATAAAATGGAAATGGTATATATGAGATAGAGCTCGAGCGGGTCCTGAAAGCACAAGTAAGTTACATGAAGAAGTGGCCCAAATACTCATGGCCCCCACTCCTTCCACCTTACCTTCTCTTTCCCAGCCCACAGCTATGGCATCTCAGGGAGTTCTTTACAATCAGTTGACTAAGAGAAAACTCGGGCCTGGTTTACAGATGGTTCTGCACAATATGCAGGCACCACCCGAAAGTGGATAGCTGCAGCACTGTCCCATAGAGGATGATGAGGACATGCACAACATGGATGAAATGAATGACCACAAGACACCTGATGATGGAGAGGTCAATGAAGTGAATCAGTGAATTATTCAGGTAGACAGGGCAGGAGTGACCTTAGGGAGATCCTAGCCCAGCCCCACCTGCAGAACCAGCTGACAGCCTCAGTGCCTAAAAGCTCAACTTTGGGCACCTCCTTACCTACTGCCAGGAACTGGTGTCCTTTGCCCTTCCCAGACCATCACGCTGCCCTTGAATCCCCAGGGCCTGAGCTCACCCCACCTTCCTGATTAGTACCTCACCCCATGATTGCCAGGTCTGGCCTCTATCTAACTCTCTTTAATAAAGACACAAGACTGGTTTTTTAACAAATCAATTGCAGGTGCATTATAGATCTAAATGTGAAAAAGTAAAACAATAAAACTTTTAGGAAAACATCTTAATGACCTTGGGATAGGGAAAAAATTCTTAAACACATAAAGCACTAATCAAAAAAAAAAAGGAAATAATTGATATACTGATCTTCATTAAAATTAAGAACATCTGTTAATAAAGACACAATTAAGAGAATCAAAGGGCAAGCCACAGAGTCTAACATATAACAAAGGATTCATGTCTAGGATATATAAATAATTAGTAAGAAAAAGGCAAACAACTGAATAGAAAAATGAGTATAAAGGTTGAATAAGCTCTTCACAAAAGAGGCTATCCAAATGCTAAAAAAATGACAGGTTTTCACTTTATTAGTGATCAACAAAATGCAAATTAAAGCCACAATACAACATTGCTACACATTCACTAGAGTGGCTAAAATGAAAAAAATAATGCCAAGTATTGGCAGGAATGGGGGGTGACTAACTCTCAAATACTGCTGTTAGTGTAAATCCATACAACCATTTTGGAAAACTGTGGGCATTATCTACAAAAATTAGATATATACATAACTATACATACAGATTCCATGTATCCAATAGAAATACTCAACAAATGTAAATATATTCAGTAAAATACATCTATAAGAATATTCATAGCAGCACAGTTTGTAAGAGTCTTTTAAAAAATGGAACTATCTTTAGTAGAATGGATAAATAAACTGTATAGAGTCAAACAACAGAACACTATACAGCAATGAGAATTACTGAACTGCTACATGCAACAATATGGATGAATCTCACAAACATAATACTGAGTGAAAAAACCTAGATACAAAAGAGTGCATACTGTATGGCTCCAAATAAAAAGTAATCTTTTAAAAAAAGTAATCTATAGTTTTTGAAGTCAGGGTAGTGGAAAGTCAGGATTGTTGGAAATTAGTAACTATGCAAGGGTGGGGGTGGGTGCCAGAGTGCTGATAATGTTCTGTTTCTTGATCTGGGTGCTGGGTAAAGGGGTGTGTTCACTTTGTGAAAATTTATAAGCTGTAAACTTAAGATAAGTTTTATGTGCATATTATGCCTCAAAAATAAGTTAATTAAAAATACAAAACAAAATAAATGATTACTAATATTCTCTGAGCACTTACTTTGTGCCAGGAAATGAGGTACAGAAAAGCTATGTAACTTTCCCTAGGACAGACAACTAGTAAGTGGTAGAATCAGGATTCCAAACAAAACATCTGGCTACAGAGCCATGTTCTTAACCACTGTACTACATTATCTCTCCAGAAAAAAAAAACTCAACTCATTTTATAACTTACGAAAACAGATTTGGTACCAAAACCAAACAAGATCAGTAAAGACCACTTTACACTAATCTCACTGAAGAACATAAATGCAAAAATCTTAAGCCAGATATTAGAAAATGGAATCCACTTTGTATTAAAAGAACAATGCATCATAGCAAACTTGGGTTTATCTCAGGAATGCAACAGAAGTTCAATGTCAAAAAAAACCTTTCTATGTAAATCACTGCTTTTAATAGCTTAAAGGGGAAAAAAAATTATTATTCCTCTTTATCTGCTTTATTTTTTTCCTTGCACTTATTATTATCTGATATAATCTGTTTTACTTATTTGTTTACTATCTGTCTCCTGTGCCTAGCTCCAAAGGTGTATGTATGTCTGGTGCATAGAACAGTGTCTGTACATGATAGGTGATCAATCATCATTCACTGACTGAATAAATAAAGAGTAATATTTCACATAGTGGTTAAAAGCTTGATCTCTAGAGGCAGAAGACATGGATCAAATTCCAGACCCATCACTTTGTAGTTGTGCTTCCTCAACTATAAAATGGTGATGATGGTATCAATCTTCCAGGATGTTTTTTTTTTGTGTGTATAATTTTTATTTTAGTAATATACATACAACCTAAAATTTACCCCTTTAACCACACTGAGATATATAATTCAGTGGTGTTAATTACATTTACAGTGTTGTGCAACTATTACCATCATCCATTATCACAATTTTTCCATCACCCCCAACAGAAATTCTTTACCAATTAAGCTTTAGATCCCACTTCCCTACTCCTCCCCAACCCCTGGTAACTTACATTCTAGTTTCTGACTCTGAATTTGCATCTTCTAAGTTTCATATCAGTGAGATCACACAATATTCGTCCTTTTGTGTCTGGATTATTTCACTCAACATGAGGTATTCAAGGTCATCCATGTTGTCACATACATCAGAACCTTGTCCCTTTTCACAGCTGCATAATATTCCATTGTATGTATAGACCGCATTTTGTTTATCCATTCATCTCTTGATGGACACTTGGATTGCTTCCATTTTTTGGAAATTGTAAATAATGCTGCTATAAATGGTTGTGTAAATATCTGTCCCAGTCCCTGCTTTCAATTCTTTTAAGTATACACCCAGAAATCGGATTAATGGATCATATGCTAATTTTATATTTAACTTTCTGAGGAATTGCCAAACTGTTTGTCATCACAGATGCACCATTTTACATTTCCACCAAAAAGGAATGAGCTTTCCTGTTTCTCCATATTCTCTCCAACACTTGATATTTTTCACTTTTGTAAATAGCAGCTATTCTAGTGGGTATAAAGTGGTACCTCATTGTGGTTTTGATTTGCATTTCCCTGATGGCTAAGGATGGAGAGCATTTTTACATGCCCTTTTTGGCCATTTCAAAAGCTTCTTTGAAGAAATGCCTATTCAAGTCTTTTGCACATTTTTTGACTGGGTTGTTTGACTTTTTGTTGTTGTCCTCCAGTCTCTATCATCCTCCAGAGTTCTAATAACTTGGGATTTGTTCTTTTATTTTTTACTCTGACGGGACACTTTTCAATGGGAGTCTTACATAGCCATGTTGATGATGTCACTCAGGATTTTTTATATATAGGATCATATTTTCTGTGAATAAGGATAGTTTTACTTCTGCCTCTCAAACACAGATGCCTTTCATTTCTTTTTTTGCCCAATTACTCTAGCTAGAGTTCCAATAAAATATTGAATAACAATGGTAAAACCAGGCATATTGTCTTGTTCCTGATTTTAGGGAGAAACTTTTCAATCTTTCACCATTGAGTATGATGTTAGCTGTGTGTTTTTCATATATACCCTTTATCATATTGATGAAATTCACTTCTATTCTTAGTTTTCTGAGTGTTTACATCATGAAAGATTTTGGGTTTTGTCATATGCCCCCAGCATACTTGAAACAGCGAAATAGCACGGACAGGGAGTGAGTGAGTCCAGTGTGTATTTCCAGGCCACCTTTGATTCCTTTGTGGGGTAGCAGTCATTTGGCAAAAGACTTTTCATCAGTAACACTGGCTGTATAAAAGCAATGAAACAATGCCTTCAAAGTTCTGATGAAAAACATGTCCATTTAGAATTCTTCATTCAGTAATGTTATTAATTAGGAATAAAAACATTTTCAGTCAAGCATGGGCTCAGAAAGTTTAACTCAAATGCACACCTTTCTTAGGAAGTTACTATTTAGGGTCTTTTCCAGCAAAATGATGAGGTCAACCAAGAAAGATGACATGGAATGCAAGAAACAATGGATCCAACCCAGAAGAATAATGAAAGAAAGTCCCAGGATGTCAGCTGTGCTGCGGGCCTAGAGAAGAGACCGAATTAGGGTAGGAGGGATAGAGGGTTCCAGAGGGATTTGAGGAAAACCAGGAATACCAAAGATTTTTATATTACCCCTAAGAATTTAGAATTTAGGGAAGTGATAAAGGCAGAAAATATAAGGAGAAAAAGCTCTTTGAAACCCCATGAAAAAGCAAAAAGCTATACAAAGGAAATGGAATCACAGTTCACTGCATTACACTACTTGGTTGAACAGTGAATATTTACATAATCATAATAACAAATACTTCATTTTCTACTCTTAGAATCATCCAGTAGACAATAACAAAGACAAAACACAGAAAACACAATCATGGTTACAACTCAGAACATAGATGTTCATGACCGTGAAAATATAAAAGTTTATAGTAAAAGTGCAAATAACAGTCGGGAGTCAAAAGATATTATCTATTGTCTATTTTTGATAGAAAAATAAAGGAGTAAACTTTATTTAAGATTAGAAAAGTACTAACAGAAGATTACAAAATAGTAATGTAACTAGATTGGGGTGAATGGAGATGGGGCAGTGTAAGTGAGCTAAATCCTTATTTGTGAGAGCAAGATAACAATTAGAAGAAAAGATAATATCTAAAATTTGTAAATCAAGAAAGAGTATCATAAACATATTATTTAGAGATATGAAAGTAAACATCAGAAGAATAAAACACAATTAGGAGAAAGAAGTGGTTCTTTCTGAGGAGTGAGATTTCATTACAAGCCCATCTGTACCACTTGATCTTTTTATGCATATGCAGCTATTACTTTGATAAAAATTTTACAAGTTAATGTTTTTTGACTAGGCAACACTTTTATATGCTTCAACATTCCAAAGCTCTGAAAAGGATATGGTGAAAAGTCTCCCCTGCCATCTACTCCCCATACCTGCTCCTGTCTGCAGAGAAGACCAACGTGTTTCCTTCCAGATATGTCATGTTTCTGCAAGCAAACATCTGGGTCATGTTTGTATATATTTTTCTTCCACATCTTTTGACACAAATGGTAGCATATTATGTATACTGGTCTTGTACCCTGCCTTTTTCATTTAACAATATATCTTGGGGATATTTCCATATTATTATAGAGCTCCCTCATAGATTTTTGTGTTTTGTTTTTGTTGTTTTAAAATTTCTTACAGCTGCATATTATTCCATTATATGGATGCATCAGTTTATTTTCAGTTCTGTACTGACAGATATCTGAGATTTTTCCTAATTCTTCACTATTTCAAACAATGCTATAATAAATTTATAGAAAAAAATTTAAGACAGTCTTTGCTTCTGTCTCCCAAATAAACAGCAATCTTCTAAAAGGCAGAAACTATATCTCTCATTTCTGCATCCTCAGTGCCTACAGTGGTGTTTGCCATATAGTACATACTCAATAATTATTTGCTAATTTAAGGTGAATTGAACTGAAATGAGAAAACTGACCCACAAAAACATTTCAATGAGATACTACAATTCTGAAATCAAATATAAGGCACAGCAAAGACAAGAACCTATATAAATATATATACTCTGCATGCTCAGTCTTTGTTTTACAATTCACCAGAGAAAGGAAAAGTATCAAAAGTAGTAACTCAGTTAAGGATAACTGCAGGAAAAGAAACACAAAACAGGACTGTGATGATGGAAATTACAATTTAGAAACTGATTATATGATCCTAGCTTCCTAGATCCCCGATATCCAAGCTGCTAAAGAGACTCTGATTCCTCACAGAGATATTAATGGGTATAGGTAGACTATAGAGCTCTTAGTGTCTTATCAAAAAGAGAAATAAAGAGAAACATAAAACAATCAATTCCATCTACTGGAGATTAGCCCATAATACTTACTCTGAGCTCTTTTGGGCCTGTATGGATTGGAAGCAAGTGTAGAGTACCCGGCCAGTCTACCAAAAAAAAAAATTGAAATAAATGTCACACAAAGAAGGATTAATATTGAGAAAGGTAGTGGAAGGTAATGAGATTCTAAAGATGAAACAGGCCAAAAATCAATTTCTATAAGAAGGATCATATATGCAGTCAACCTGAAATAGCTACAACCCAACATCTGATCATTTGAGAGCAGCAGGGAATTGCTAACAAATATGAAAACCAAGAAACTAAGAACCAGAACATTCACACTGCTATGTTGGAAGTTTATAAACTTATTCAACACCTACTTATGATGACAGTAAATAAATAAATTTACAATAACAAAGAAAAAAGCATTTCAAATGAAGCATAAAGTTCAAGATATTGGAGTTTAATATTTCTGGAAAAGAAACATTTTATTGAGAACATGCACTGTTAACACAGATTCTGAGACTATAGCTAATGTACTAAATGATAGGACACTTGATATTCTTGGTATAATTCATATCTTCTATGTTAAATAGTAATTTTCTTTTTGTTTGAGCTGACATATTAAAACCTCTTGAGATGAACTTGAAATTGAAACAGAAGCACTCCAAATACAGAATGGCAAGACTAGCCATTGATTGAGCTGCTTAACCTTTCTGAGCTTCAGTTTCCACATCCAAAAATAGGGATAATAAGAATCTGCATAGGCTTGTTGTCAGGAATAGAGCATATTTAGTAAAACACCTAATAAATATGTGCCACACAAGAGTTGATAACCGGTAACAATTGTTATTATTATTAGTCATAAAATATATGTAGAGTTTGACCACTTCTCATTACCTCCACTGCTACCACTGTGGTCCAAGCCTCCATCATCTCTTGCCTAGATTACTACAGTGTCTTCCTAACTAGTTTCACTGATGCCACCAATCCCTACCCACTCTAGTCTGTTATTAACACAGCAGCCAGAGAAATCCCATTAAAACATAAGTTACCCTACAGTAGGTTCCCAACTCAGAGTCAATGCCAATGCCTTACAAGATCTGGCCCCTGATATTGTTCTGACTTCATCAGTAGGATGGCCAACTGAGTTATCATCCAAATGGGGGCACTTCTGAGAGTGAAAGGAGATACTAACTGAATAGGACACTGGAATTTTGTGGGAATGACAAAGGCAAACTGGAACATATGATCACCCTACCATTTCTCTCCCTCTTCCTCACTCCACTGAAGCCACACTGCCTTCCTTGAGGTTCCCTGAACATGCCATACTCACCTTAGGGTCTTTGCACTGACTACTTCCTCTGCCTGGAACACTCTTCCCCAAGAAATTCACAAGATTTGCTCCCTTACCTTCTTCAGGTCCTGACTCAAATGTCCCTTTCTCATTGAAACCTGCCCTGGCCACCCTATTAAAACTATTACACCCTACTACAAACACACACACACAATACCTTTGTGTTTTTGTCTTCTATGAAACAGGAAAAAATAAGTCCTACAAAGCCTTGATCCATCATCTGGTACATGGCTTGTGTGCGAACATCTGCAAATAAACAAAAATGAAAATCTTATGTCAATAAACAGTATCTCACGGACTTGAAGATTTAAAGGTAACAGTGGCATATAACCCTCCCAGGATCCAGATTCCACAGGGAGAACAGGGATATATCCTAAGGAAAATATTATTAAAGTAAAAATATTTTATGAGGTTGGGGAAGTATTATGGAAAGTCTGCAATTAAATAACAAAGTTTATTAATAAGCAAAACTCTACTTTCCTAGTCCAAGACTATGGCCTACTATGAAATAGAATATAGAAATAGTAATAGAAAACTGTTAACCTCACAAAATTTGATAATCTCCTCCATGGGGACTCAAAGAGAAAAAAGTCTTTCAAAAGAGACAAAAAGCTTTCCTAGAATAAACCCTTTACATGGACAGCTACTAGGAAGGGGAATATACTAGAGTTGATACTAAAGAATAGAAGTGTAGAACTACTACAGTGGAAACTCCTAGAGGGGAACTCACTGTATAATAGTGATTGCAATATAATTAAATTCAACAGTCCAGAGAATAGACAGAAAATCCCACTATATGGTTACTGAATTTTTGAAAAAGAAATAATAAACAGGTACCAAATGATGATATTTGACAGGATGAGTTAAAAGATTAAATACTGATAACAAAACAGGGCTAAATTTAAAATCTGAAGTCTTCAAACCATTGTGTATGAAGGATACAAAAGATCAGGCATCACAGCAAAACACTGCAGACATGATTTGGATCAGTGCCATATGCCCACTTATCATAGCAATCCATTCCAAAACATTCTTTGCATTTAAACCTTTTTAGTCTGGATTGGGACTGCCATCTAATGTCTTCCAAAATAAATACTGAGACCAAACAGCATCCACCAATGAATAGGAAAGAAATATTGGTTGAAATTGTTGCTGAAAATATATAGGAATGTGTAAATGGTCTCTGTGTTGCTATGTGACCATGGTAAAATTCATAAAACCTCTGAGCCTATTTCCTCATCAGTTAAATGAGGATAGACATTATCCCTAATCTTGCAGGGTTCTGTGACTATTATAAAACAAAGATGCATCTGAGAAGATGGAATAGGAGAGGCAGAGCAAACTTCTCCCCCATGGAATGACAAGAGAAAAGGCAGAAAACAACTGGGACAGCAGTTCTAGGGTACGATCGGCCAGAGAAGGACCTCTACAATATATAGTGGGGACTTTGTTGAAAGAGTAGAGAAATTGCGTCTGAAAGGACAGGGTGAGTTTATTCAACTGGTACCGCCACTGGGGCTGGCAGCTGCAAGTTGGCCAGCTGAGCAGGGCAGGGGTGAGCTCTCTACCCCTGCACACCCATCTCAGCAATTAGCTCGAAGATAACCCTTCTCAGCCCCATGGCTGGGATTTCCCATGAGGGAACTTGGGAACCAGTGGAGTTGTTTTGGATGCACACAGAAAACTTGGTGCATTTACTCTTTCTCCAAGGAAGCCCACAGTGTGCATGGGCAAGAGGTGGAGGTAAGTGTGGGCGCCACACGGAAGCACCAGGAACCCCTACCCCACCCCAGAGGCTCACAGGCACATGGTGGGCAGGGACCTTGAGGGCTGACTAAAAGCAGGGCACCTTTTTTTTTCAGTCGTGCATTCATCACCACAATTAATTTTTTTATTTTTCAATTTTTTAGAATGTTTTCATTACTTCAGAAAAGAAATAAAAATAAAAAAGGAAACTCAGATCCTCCCATACCCCTAACCATGCCCCTCTCCATTATTGATTCAGTTTTGGTATAGTACATTTGTTACTGTTGATGAAAGAATGTTAAAATACTACTAATTGTAGTATATAGTTTGCAATTCGTATATTTTCTCCCTATATACCCCTCTATTATTAACGTCTAGTTATAGTGTCATACATTTGTTCTAGTTCAGGAAAGAGATTTCTAATATTTGTAGAGTTAATCACAGACATTGTCCACCACAAGGTTCACTGTTTTACACATTCCCACCTTTAACCTCCAGCTTTCCTTCTGGTGACATACGTGACTCAGAGCTTCCCCTTTCCACTACTACCTTCACACACGATTCAGCACTGTTAGTTATTCTCACAATAACATAAGGACTTCTGGCCATAGAGGCGGGGCAAGATGGCGGAGTGGTGAGGAGCAGAATTTCGTCTCTCCCCTAGAGCAGCTGGCAATTACCCAAGAACTATATGAAACAGTGTTTTCGGGGTCTCCAGTAACCAGTCGCACATTGGACGCAAGTTTGGAACTGGAGGAAAAGCTGAGATCGCAGCGAACATTGTAAGTTCCCCGGACCGGGGGTCTGGCGCCCCTCCCCACCCAGACCTCACAGACTGTCTTGCTGCCGGCTCCCTGAAAGGGGGGAAAAAAACACCAAAAAACAGCAATCTGCTGAGGGCAAGAAGGGAGGCTCAACCCAGCCTCAACTGCAGAATTAATTAACAAATTAATTAACTAACTTTGGGAGCTGGGGTGCTAAAGAAGGGCTGGGCTCTGAGAAGTGGGGGCACATAAAAGCGGGCACCCATTCCCAGACTCCAAAAAAGCCATTTTTTTTTCCCCTACATTTTGTCCCTTCTGGCTTCTCACTGATCCCTTATCTTTTTGCATTTCAATAGCCCCCAGCAGGGGTGGAACTGAAGCCTTTGGAGAGTAATTATCAGACAATAGCCCAAAGCATATCTTTAAATGCTCTATTCTGACACTGACAAAACTTCCAGGCTGGGGAAAGACTTTTAAAAGAGACTCTTTTTTTTTTTTTTTTTTCCTTTTTTCTTTTTCTTGATTTCTTTTCTTTTTTTTTTTTTAAATCTAAAAGTAATACATGTGGTTATTTTCTATCGGAAACCCCAGGTTGGGGGACTGGGCTAGGCTTGGGGGAGACAGAGTACCTACAGTGTCTTTGAATTCCGTATTCACTACTGAAGGCCTCCACCCCCGTCTTTAATTGGCAACTCAGGCTGACCAAGGAATCTACCTGGAGAGGCCCCAAAGAGGAGAGAGGAGAAGGGAATAGTGCCTCTGATCTGAGAGACAACTGCAGTTCTGAGGATTGGGAGAGTGGAGGGAGGTCCAGCTCAACTGGCAGTCCTCCTTCTGGGAATTCAGACCCCAGGGGATGGAATTCAGATTCCGGCTTCAGTCAGCCAGGTCCCTGACAGGATCAGAGTCACCAGGAGAACTAAAGTCTACATACCTCCTTACACTGGTGGGGGAGCTGCGGGCTGGCTACCGCCACCTGCTGGACAGGAGAGGAAAAGCACCAATTCTAAAGGCCTCATAGGAGGGTCTCATTCTCAGGAAAACTCCATACCCTCCCAATGAGACCTGGGCCTCACTAGACTGGGAAAATCTGACTAGGGTCGACCATATCTGAGGAGACCCACTCACAAAAAGGTTACATAGAGGCAGAGCAAGAAACAGAAAAAACAAGAGGGGAAAAATTCTGATCAACTAAATAGAACCTAAGTTAGAGGTCTAGAATAAGTTGAACTGAATAGCAGAGGCCAGAGAACAAAGCCAACCAACAAGAAAACCACTAGGTAAAAGACAGAAAACAAGCTCCAAAATAAACTAATCAAGAAAATCAGATGCCTAGACAACTTAAGATAACAAGCCATACCAGGAAACACGAAAACATGGACCAGCCAAAGGAACAAACTAATAGCTCAGCTGAGACACAGGAGTGGAGGCAACTAATGCTAAATAAATTTGATGAAATGAAGGAAGATATAGCAAAAGAGCTGAAGGATATAAAGAAGACACTGGCTGACCATAAAGAAGAATTCATAAACTTAAAAAAACAAATGGCAGAACTCATAGGAATGAAGGCCACAATGGAGGAGATGAAAAACACAATGGAGGGACACAACAGTAGATTTGAACAGGCAGAAGAAAGGATCAGTTAACTGGAAGACAGGTCATTCGAATTCATACACACAAAAGAACACATGGTGAAAAAAATGGAAAAATATGAGCAGGGTCTTAGGGAGCTGAGTGACAACATGAAATGCACAAATATATGTGTTATGGGTATCCCAGAAGGAGAAGAGAGGGGAAAAGGGGCAGAAAGAGTAATAGAAGACATATTCACTGAAAATTTCCCAACTCTTATAAAAGACAGAAATTTAGAGATTCAAGAAGTACAACATACCCCAAATAGAGTAGATCCCAATAGACCTACTCCAAGACACTTACTGGTCAGATTGTCCAATGTCAAAGACAAAGAGAGGATTCTGAAAGCAGCAAGAGAAAAGCAATCCATCACATACAAGGGAAGGTCAATAAGACTATGTACAGATTTCTCTGCAGAAACCATGGAGGCAAGAAGACAGTGGCATGATATATTTAAGATACTGAAAGAGAAAAACTGCCAACCAAGAATTCTATATCCAGCAAAACTTTCCTTCAAAAATGAGGGAGAGATTAAAACATTTTCAGACAAACAGACACTGAGAGAGTTTGTGAATAAGAGACTGGCACTACAAGAAATACTAAAGGGAGTGCTACAGGCTGATAGGAAAAGACAGGAGAGAGAGAGTTGGAGAAGAGTACAGAAATGAAGATTATCAGGAAAGGTAAAAGGAGAGGAAAAAATAAGATATGACATATAAATTCCAAAAAACAAAATGGTAGTAGAAAGTACTGCCCTTACAGTAATAACACTAAATGTAAATGGATTAAACTCCCCAATAAAAAGACATAGACTGGCAGAATGGATTAAAAAACAGGACCCATCTATATGCTGTCTACAAGAAACTCACTTTAGACACAAGGACAAACATAGACTGAAAGTGAAAGGTTGGAAAAAGATATTTCATGCAAACAATAACCAGAAAAAAGCGGGAGTAGCTATATTAATATCAGACAAGTTAGACTTCAAAAGTGAAACAATTAAAAGAGACAAAGAAGGACACTATATATTAATAAAAGTGTCAATTCATCAAGAAAACATAACAGTCATAAATATTTATGCACCAAGCCAGAATGCCCCAAAATTCATGAGGCAAACACTGCGATCACTGAAAGGAGAAATAGATACCTCTACAATAATAGTTGGAGACTTCAATACACCACTCTCATCAATGGATAGAACATCTAGACAGAGGATCACTAAAGAAACAGAGATGTTGAATTGTATGATAAACGAACTAGACTTGACAGACATTTATAGAACACTACATCCAACAACAGCAGGATACACTTTTTTCTCAAGTGCTCATGGAACATTCTCTAGGATAGACCACATGTTGGGTCACAAAGCAAGTCTCAACAAATTTAAAAATATTGATATTATACAAAACACTTTCTCAGACCACAATGGAATGAAGTTGGAAATAAATAAAAGGCAGAAGGTCATAAAATTCACAAACATATGGAGGCTAAACAACACCCTCTTAGAAAACCAGTGGGTAAAGGAAGAAATTACAAGAGAAATTAGTAAATACCTCGAGGCAAATGACAATGAAACACAACTTATCAAAACTTATGGGATGCAGCAAAGGCGGTGCTGAGAGGGAAATTTATTGCCCTAAATGCCTATATTAAAAGAGAAGAGAGAGCAAAAATTGAAGAGTTAACTGCTCACCTGGAGGAATTAGAGAAAGAACAGCAAACTAACCCCAAAGCAAGCAGAAGGGAAGAAATAACAAGATTAGAGCAGAAATAAATGCAATTGAGAACAGGAAAACAATAGAGAGAATCAACAAAACCAGAAGTTGGTTCTTTGAGAAAATCAATAAAATCGATGGACCACTGGCTAGGCTAACAAAAAAAAAGAGAGAGCAGATGCAAATAAATGCAATCAGAAATGGGAAAGGAAATATAACTACCAACCCTGCAGAAATTAAGGAGATAATGAGAAGATACTATGAGCAACTATATGCTAATAAACTAGACAACTTAGATGAAATGGACAACTTCCTAGAAAAGCATAAACAACCAACATTAACTCAAGAAGAAATAGATGACCTCAACAAACCAATCACAAGTAAAGAGATTGAGTCAGTCATCAAAAAGCTCCCAAAAAGGAAAAGCCCAGGACCAGATGGTTTCACATGTGAATTCTACCAAGCATTCCAGAACGAATTAGTACCAATCCTGCTCAATCTCTTCAAAAAAATTGAAGAAGAGGGAAAGCTACCTAACTCTTTCTATGAAGCCATCATCACCCTAATACCAAAACCAGACAAAGATACTACAAAAAAAGAAAATTATAGACCAATTTCTTTAATGAATATAGATGCAAAATTCCTCAACAAAATACTCGCAAATCGAATCCAGCAGCACATTAAAAGAATTATACACCACGACCAGGTGGGATTTATTCCAGGTATGCAAGGCTGGTTCAACACAAGAAAATCAATTAATGTAATACAACACATCAATAAATCAAAGCAAAAGAACCACATGATCATCTCGATTGATGCAGAAAAGGCATTTGACAAAATTCAACATCCTTTCCTGATGAAAACACTTCAAAGGATAGGAATAGAAGGGAACTTTTTCAATATGACAAAGGCAATATATGAAAAACCCACAGCTAACATCACACTCAATGGGGAGAGACTGAAAGCTTTTCCTCTAAGATCAGGAACAAGACAGGGATGCCCACTATCACCATTGCTATTCAACATTGTGCTGGAAGTTCTACCTAGAGCAATTAGGCAAGAAAAAGAAATAAAAGGCATCCAAATTGGAGAGGAAGAAGTAAAACTTTCACTATTTGCAGATGACATGATTCTATATGTAGGAAATCCAGAAAAATCTACAGCAAAGCTACTAGAACTAGTCAATGAATACAGCAAAGTAGCAGGCTACAAGATCAACATGCAAAAATCTGTAGTGTTCCTATACACAAGTAATGTGCAACAAGAGGAGGAAATCAAGAAAAAAATCCCATTTACAATAGCAACCAAAAGAATCAAGTATTTAGGAATAAACTTAACCAAGGACACAAAAGACCTTTACATAGAAACTATAAGAAACTGCTAAAAGAAATTGAACAAGACCTGAAAAAATGGAAGAACATACCATGTTCATGGATTGGAAGACTAAATATAGTTAAGATGGCAATTTTACCTAAACTGATTTACAGATTCAATGCAATACCAATTCAAATCCCAACAACTTACTTTACAGAAATAGAAAAACCAATAACTAAATTTATTTGGAAGGGTAAGGTGCCCCGAATAGCCAAAAATGTCTTGAGAAAGAGGAAAGAAGTGGGAGGTCTCACACTACCTGACTTTGAAGCATATTACAAAGCTACAGTGCTCAAAACAGCATGGTACTGGCATAAGGACAGATATACTGATCAATGGAATCGAATTGAGTGTTCAGAAGTAGACCCTCGCATCTATGGACAACTGATCTTTGATAAGGCAGTGAAGCCGAAGCAACTGGGAAAGAGCAGCCTGTTCAATAAATGGTGTTTGGAGAACTGGATATCCATTTCCAAAAGAATGAAAGAGGATGTCCATCTCACACCTTATACCAAAATTAACTCAAAGTGGATCAAAGACCTAAACATTAGCACCAAGACCATAAAACTCTTAGAAGAAAATGTAGGGCAATATCTTAAAGATCTTGTGAAAGGAGGTGGTTTCTTAGACCTCACACCCAAGGCACGAGCAACCAAAGAACAAATAGACAAATGGGATCTCCTCAAAATTAAACACTTTTGTACATCAAAGGACTTTGTCAGAAAAGTAAAAAGGCAACCTACACAATGGGAGATGATATTTGGAAACCACATATCAGATAAGGGTTTAATATCCCGAATATATAAAGGAATCCTGCATCTCAATAACAGAAAGACAAACAATCCAATTAAAAAATGGGCAAAAGACATGAACAGACATTTTTCTGAAGAGGAAATACAGACGGCTCAAAAGCATATGAAAAAATGCTCAACTTCACTGGCTATTAAGGAAATGCAAATCAAAACCACAATGAGATATCATCTCACACCTACCAGAATGGCCATTATCCAAAAAAACAGAAAATGACAAGTGCTGGAGAGGATGTGGAGAAAGAGGCATACTTATTCATTGTTGGTGGGAATGTAGAATGGTGCAACCACTCTGGAAGACAGTATGGAAGTTCCTCAGGAAGCTAAATATAGATTTGCCATATGACCCAGCTATTCCATTGCTGGGTATATACTCAGAGGAACTGAAACTTAAGACACAAACAGACATTTGTAAACCAATGTTTATTGCAGCATTATTCACAATTGCCAAGAGATGGAAACAGCCCAAATGACCATCAAAGGACGAGTGGAGGAGGCGGGGCAAGATGGCAGACTGGTGAGCTGTATGTTTTAGTTACTCCTCCAGGAAAGTAGGTAGAAAGCCAGGAACTGCGTGGACTGGACACCACAGAGCAATCTGACTTTGGGCATACTTCATACAACACTCATGAAAACGTGGAACTGCTGAGATCAGCGAAATCTGTAAGTTTTTGCGGCCAGGGGACCCGCGCCCCTCCCTGCCAGGCTCAGTCCCGGGGGAGGAGGGGCTGTCAGCTCCGGGAAGGAGAAGGGAGAACTGCAGTGGCTGCCCTTATCGGAAACTCATTCTACTGATTCAAACTCCAACCATAGATAGACTGAGACCAGACACCAGAGAATCTGAGAGCAGCCAGCCCAGCAGAGAGGAGACAGGCATAGAAAAAAAACAACACGAAAAACTCCAAAATAAAAGCGGAGATTTTTGGAGTTCTGGTGAACACAGAAAGGGGAAGGGCTCTGAGGCGCATATGCAAATCCCGAAGGAAAGCTGATCTCTCTGCCCTGTGGACCTTTCCTTAATGGCCCTGGTTGCTTTGTCTCTTAGCATTTCAATAACCCATTAGATCTCTGAGGAAGGCCCGTTTTTTTTTTTTTTTTTTTTAATCCTTTTTTCTTTTTCTAAAACAATTACTCTAAGAAGCCCATACAGAAAGCTTCAAAGACTTGCTATTTGGGCAGGTCAAGTCAAGAGCAGAACTAGGAGAGCTCTGAGACAAAACGCAATAATCCAGTGGCTGAGAAAATTCACTAAACACCACAACTTCCCAAGAAAAGGGGGGTGTCCGCTCACAGCCATCATCCTGGTGGACAGGAAACACTCCTGCCCATCGCCAGCCCCATAGCCCAGAACTGCCCCAGACACCCAATGTGACGGAAGTGCTTCAAATAACAGGCACACACCACAAAACTGGGCGTGGACATTAGCCTTCCCTGCAACCTCAGCTGATTGTCCCAGAGCTGGGAAGGTAGAGCAGTGTGAATTAACAAAGCCCCATTCAGCCATCATTTCAGCAGACTGGGAGCCTCCCTACACAGCCCAGCAGCCCAGAACTGCCCTGGGGGGACGGCACTCACCTGTGACATAGCACAGTCATCCCTCAACAGAGGACCCGGGGTGCACAGCCTGGAAGAGGGGCCCACTTGCAAGTCTCAGGAGCCATACGCCAATACCAAAGACTTGTGGGTCAGTGGCAGAGACAAACTGTGGCAGGACTGAACTGAAGGATTAGACTATTGCAGTAGCTTTAAAACTCTAGGATCATCAGGGAGATTTGATTGTTAGGGCCACCCCCCCTCCCCGACTGCCCAGAAACACGCCCCACATACAGGGCAGGCAACACCAACTACACACGCAAGCTTGGTACACCAATTGGGCCCCACAAGACTCACTCCCCCACTCACCAAAAAGGCTAAGCAGGGGAGATCTGGCTTGTGGAGAACAGGTGGCTCGTGGACGCCACCTGCTGGTTAGAGAAAGTGTACTCCACGAAGCTGTAGATCTGATAAATTAGAGATAAGGACTTCAACTAGGTCTACAAACCCTAAAAGAACCCTATCAAGTTCAGCAAATGCCACGAGGCCAAAAACAACAGAAAATTATAAAGCATATGAAAAAACCAGACGATATGGATAACCCAAGCCCAAGAACCCAAATCAAAAGACCAGAAGAGACACAGCACCTAGAGCAGCTACTCAAAGAACTAAAGATGAACAATGAGACCATAGTACGGGATATGAAGGAAATCAAGAAGACCCTAGAAGAGCATAAAGAAGACATTGCAAGACTAAATAAAAAAATGGATGATCTTATGGAAATTAAAGAAACTGTTGACCAAATTAAAAAGATTCTGGACACTCATAGTACAAGACTAGAGGAAGTCGAACAACGAATCAGTGACCTGGAAGATGACAGAATGGAAAATGAAAGCATAAAAGAAAGAATGGGGAAAAAAATTGAAAAAATCGAAATGGACCTCAGGGATATGATAGATAATATGAAACATCCAAATATAAGACTCATTGGTGTCCCAGAAGGGGAAGAAAAGGGTAAAGGTCTAGGAAGAGTATTCAAAGAAATTGTTGGGGAAAACTTCCCAAATCTTCTAAACAACACAAATACACAACTCATAAATGCTCAGCGAACTCCAAATAGAATAAATCCAAATAAACCCACTCCGAGACATATACTGATCACACTATCAAACACAGAAGAGAAGGAGCAAGTTCTGAAAGCAGAAAGAGAAAAGCAATTCACCACATACAAAGGAAACAGCATAAGACTAAGTAGTGACAACTCAGCAGCCACCATGGAGGCGAGATGGCAGTGGCACGATATATTTAAAATTCTGAGTGAGAAAAATTTCCAGCCAAGAATACTTTATCCAGCAAAGCTCTCCTTCAAATTCAAGGGAGAGCTTAAATTTTTCACAGACAAACAAATGCTGAGAGAATTTGCTAACAAGAGACCTGCCCTACTGGAGATACTAAAGGGAGCCCTACAGACAGAGAAACAAAGAAAGGACAGAGAGACTTGGAGAAAGGTTCAGTACTAAAGAGATTCGGTATGGGTACAATAAAGGATATTAATAGAGCAGAGGGGAAAAATATGACAAACATAACCAAAGGATAAGACTGGCTGATTCAAGAAATGCCTTCACGGTTTTAACGTTGAATGTAAATGGATTAAACTCCCCAATTAAAAGATATAGATTCGCAGAATGGATCAAAAAAAATGAACCATCAATATGTTGCATACAAGAGACTCATCTTAGACACAGGGACACAAAGAAACTGAAAGTGAAAGGATGGAAAAAAATATTTCATGCAAGCTACAGCCAAAAGAAAGCAGGTGTAGCAATATTAATCTGAGATAAAATAGACTTCAAATGCAGGGATGTTTTGAGAGACAAAGAAGGCCACTACGTACTAATAAAAGGGGCAATTCAGCAAGAAGAAATAACAATCGTAAATGTCTATGCACCCAACCAAGGTGCCACAAAATACATGAGAGAAACACTGGCAAAACTAAAGGAAGCAATTGATGTTTCCACAATAATTGTGGGAGACTTCAACACATCACTCTCTCCTATAGATAGATCAACCAGACAGAAGACCAATAAGGAAATTGAAAACCTAAACAATCTGATAAATGAATTAGATTTAACAGACATATACAGGACATTATATCCCAAATCACCAGGATACACATACTTTTCTAGTGCTCATGGAACTTTCTCCAGAATAGATCATATGCTGGGACATAAAACAAGCCTCAATAAATTTAAAAAGATTGAAATTATTCAAAGCACATTCTCTGACCACAATGGAATACAATTAGAAGTCAATAACCATCAGAGACTTAGAAAATTCACAAATACCTGGAGGTTAAACAACACACTCCTAAACAATCAATGGGTTAAAGAAGAAATAGCAAGAGAAATTGCTAAATATATAGAGACGAATGAAAATGAGAACACAACATACCAAAACCTATGGGATGCAGCAAAAGCAGTGCTAAGGGGGAAATTTATAGCACTAAACGCATATATTAAAAAGGAAGAAAGAGCCAAAATCAAAGAACTAATGGATCAACTGAAGAAGCTAGAAAATGAACAGCAAACCAATCCTAAACCAAGTACAAGAAAAGAAATAACAAGGATTAAAGCAGAAATAAATGACATAGAGAACAAAAAAACAATAGAGAGGATAAATATCACCAAAAGTTGGTTCTTTGAGAAGATCAACAAGATTGACAAGCCCCTAGCTAGACTGACAAAATCAAAAAGAGAGAAGACACATATAAACAAAATAATGAATGAAAAAGGTGACATAACTGCAGATCCTGAAGAAATTAAAAAAATTATAAGACGATACTATGAACAACTGTATGGCAACAAACTGGATAATGTAGAGGAAATGGACAATTTCCTGGAAACATATGAACAACCTAGACTGACCAGAGAAGAAATAGAAGACCTCAACCAACCCATCACAAGCAAAGAGATCCAATCAGTCATCAAAAATCTTCCCACAAATAAATGCCCAGGGCCAGATGGCTTCACAGGGGAATTCTACCAAACTTTCCAGAAAGAACTGACACCAATCTTACTCAAACTCTTTCAAAACATTGAAGAAAATGGAACACTACCTAACTCATTTTATGAAGCTAACATCAATCTAATACCGAAACCAGGCAAAGATGTTACAAAAAAGGAAAACTACCGGCCAATCTCCCTAATGAATATAGATGCAAAAATCCTCAACAAAATACTTGCAAATCGAATCCAAAGACACATTAAAAAAATCATACACCATGACCAAGTGGGGTTCATTCCAGGCATGCAAGGATGGTTCAACATAAGAAAATCAATCAATGTATTACAACACATTAACAAGTCAAAAGGGAAAAATCAATTGATCATCTCAATAGATGCTGAAAAAGCATTTGACAAAATCCAACATCCCTTTTTGATAAAAACACTTCAAAAGGTAGGAATTGAAGGAAACTTCCTCAACATGATAAAGAGCATATATGAAAAACCCACAGCCAGCATAGTACTCAATGGAGAGAGACTGAAAGCCTTCCCTCTAAGATCAGGAACAAGACAAGGATGCCCGCTATCACCACTGTTATTCAACATTGTGCTGGAAGTGCTAGCCAAGGCAATCCGGCAAGACAAAGAAATAAAAGGCATCCAAATTGGAAAAGAAGAAGTAAAACTGTCATTGTTTGCAGATGATATGATCTTATATGTAGAAAACCCTGAGAAATCGACAATACAGCTACTAGAGCTAATAAACAAATTTAGCAAAGTAGCGGGATACAAGGTTAATGCACATAAGTCAGTAATGTTTCTATATGCTAGAAATGAACAAACTGAAGAGACACTCAAGAAAAAGATACCATTTTCAATAGCAACTAAAAAAATCAAGTACCTAGGTAGGAATAAACTTAACCAAAGATGTAAAAGACCTATACAAAGAAAACTACATAACTCTACTAAAAGAAATAGAAGGGGACCTTAAAAGATGGAAAAATATTCCATGTTCATGGATAGGAAGGCTAAATGTCATTAAGATGTCAATTCTACCCAAACTCATCTACAGATTCAATGCAATCCCAATCAAAATTCCAACAACCTACTTTGCAGACTTGGAAAAGCTAGTTATCAAATTTATTTGGAAAGGGAAGATGCCTCGAATTGCTAAAGAGACTCTAAAAAAGAAAAACGAAGTGGGAGGACTTACACTCCCTGACTTTGAAGCTTATTATAAAGCCACAGTTACCAAAACAGCATGGTACTGGCACAAAGATAGACATATAGATCAATGGAATCGAATTGAGAATTCGGAGATAGACCCTCAGATCTATGGCCGACTGATCTTTGATAAGGCCCCCAAAGTCACTGAACTGAGTCATAATGGTCTTTTCAACAAATGGGGCTGGGAGAGTTGGATATCCATATCCAAAAGAATGAAAGAGGACCCCTACCTCACCCCCTACACAAAAATTAACTCAAAATGGACAAAAGATCTCAATATAAAAGAAAGTACCATAAAACTCCTAGAAGATAATGTAGGAAAACATCTTCAAGACCTTGTATTAGGCGGCCAATTCCTAGACGTTACACCCAAAGCACAAGCAACAAAAGAAAAAATAGATAAATGGGAACTCCTCAAGCTTAGAACTTTCTGCACCTCAAAGGAATTTCTCAAAAAGGTAAAGAGGCAGCCAACTCAATGGGAAAAAATTTTTGGAAACCATGTATCTGACAAAAGACTGATATCTTGCATATATAAAGAAATCCTACAACTCAATGACAATAGTACAGTCGGCCCAATTATAAAATGGGCAAAAGATATGAAAAGACAGTTCTCTGAAGAGGAATACAAATGGCCAAGAAACACATGAAAAAAATGTTTCAGCTTCACTAGCTATTAGAGAGATGCAAATTAAGACCACAATGAGATACCATCCAACACCGGTTAGAATGGCTGCCATTAAACAAACAGGAAACTACAAATGCTGGAGGGGATGTGGAGAAATTGGAACTCTTATTCACTGTTGGTGGGACTGTATAATGGTTCAGCCACTCTGGAAGTCAGTCTGGCAGTTCCTTAGAAAACTAGATATAGAGTTACCATTCGACCTAGCGATTGCACTTCTCGGTATATACCCGGAAGATCGGAAAGCAGTGACACGAACAGATATCTGCACGCCAATGTTCATAGCAGCATTATTCACAATTGCCAAGAGATGGAAACAACCCAAATGTCCTTCAACAGATGAGTGGGTAAATAAAATGTGGTATATACACACGATGGAATACTACGCGGCAGTAAGAAGGAACGATCTCGTCAAACATATCACAACATGGATGAACCTTGAAGACATAATGCTAAGCGAAATAAGCCAGGCACAAAAAGAGAAATATTATATGCTAC